>NC_134778.1:90150712-90233212 GCF_046742065.1 Oratosquilla oratoria
AGAACACCTAGCCTACCTCCAAGATGAGTGATTCTCCACCAAGGAAGATTGAAAAGTCTGTTGATTTTGGACTTTGCTTTATTTGCCAAACTACCATCGGACCAACTGATTATACCAATTTTGTGTTGAAGCCTCAACTTTCCTCTGTTGAGAAACTTGCTACTTGTGCTGAGCAACAATACAAATACGGGGAAACAAAGTTTGCGTCGCTGAGTCTGCAAGACTCTTCTGCTGAAGAATTGCTTGCGAAAGGTCTTCGATACCATAAAGTTTGCTACAAAGATGTTACTAATAAAATGCACATTGACCGAGCAAAAGCAAGGTTTGAGAAAGGAATAGCGTCAGGCAGTGCCGACTGAAAAAGAGAGGACGGCCAACATCTACTGATCTGGGGGAAGGAGTGTCGATACCCAGAAGGTGTGCCCGAGAAGAATCTTTTGACAAACAGAGGTGTATCATATGTCAGGAAGACACAATCAGTGAATTGCACAATGTCTCTACCAAAAAGGGACTCCAACTCAAAAATATTGGCCAAAATACAAACAATGAGAATCTCAAAGTAAGACTGAACAGTGTAATTAGTTCACCAGACTTATTACAAGCAATAGCTGAAGACATGAAATATCACCTTCCATGCTTAGTTAAGGCAAAACGTGATATCGCTAAGACAGAAAAACGAGGAGAATCAACCAAAGTCAACTTTCGTCAGGTGCTATCAGATCTTGAAATTCTTGATATTGTAGAGACTGCCTTCAATGACACTACAAAAATGTTGTGCTCAATATGAATGAAATTCAGGAAACCTATGTCAACCTACTTAAGGAGCATGACTTACCCCTCTTGGAGAACCACAATTATAAGCCTTACCTGAAGCAACTGATTCTACAGAACATTGCTGATGTTCACTTCAGCCAGCCCCATAACAGAACCAAGCCAGAGCAGGTTCTTTCTACAAAGATGAAGCAATATCAAGCACAATTACAGCAGACAACCTCAAAAACGACTTAAAGGTACTTTTGCAAGCTGCAAAAATATTGAGGAGGGACATCGCATCTTCTCCAACATGGAAGTTTAATGGAACCTTTGCTGATTACAAGCCGCCCCCCATGCTCAGCATCTTCTGTAAGCACGCAGTTGGGGGAACAAGGGACGTTGGAGATAGCAGCAGGGAGGAATCCATCGATGTGTGTGCATCGTTGCTTGCACAACACTTTGTCAGTTCTTATAAATCTAATCGACAGCTATCGTATGAATCAAAAAGCAAGGATGGAACATTCAAACAACGATCTGAAACTCCACTCACTGTTGGCTTAGCTCTCGACATACATAATAATACAAGATCCAAAGTGCTTGTAGAGACACTTGCTCATTTGGACCTCGCTATCTCCTACCAAAAGGTCATGGAAATTCACGGGAAGTGACATGTCCGGTAGGTTTGCTGATAGGAGCAAGGACTGGTGTTTCAAGGTCTTCTTGGGGTGTGATATCAAGATATTGGATTGGAAACTGGTATGTTATAACACATTTATAAAAGTTCACTATAAACCCACTATCGGAGAAATAATAACGGAAAGTACAGAGAAACTGTATATTTCGACTACTATCTGTAGTCCTCCTCTGCTGAAGAGGACTACAGATAGTAGTCGAAATATACAGTTTCTCTGTACTTTCCGTTATTATTTCTCCGATAGTGGGTTTATAGTGAAGATATTGGATGTTCTGGAGTCTTTGGGACAAGCAGATCTATCACCACAAGTGCATTCTCAGCTGGAACGCTTTGTTTGTCTGCTGTACAAGTCTAAAATTCACACAAGCGTAAACGAGCTTCGCTGGTTCTTGTTTTCCAATCATGCTGCTGAAGGAGAGAGTCTTCCACCTACAACAGGTTCACTAAATCTACATGTTCAGCGAGCACAGTACATGGCAATGGTATGGAGAAAAGCTGCAGAAAGCCATCCATCTCTTCCATCACCTGTCGGATATGGTTGGCAGCTTCTTTCAGATGAGAACACTTATGTTCCAGTTCGATGCCTGAATCCTCCAGCCCCTGAAGCACTAATGAATCTCTTGAAGTGCGGATGCAAGAAAGGGTGCATGGGGAGATGCACCTGTCGCAATAACAACATTCCTTGTACTGAAGTGTGTGGGTGCATCGGTTACACTTGTAACAACAAAGCGAACATCAGTGAACTCAGTGTTATAAATATCGGCGAGGATGACAGAAACATTTCATGTGAACTGTAAAAAAATTATTTCGATTGTAATCGTTTAATCTGGCTTGTTCATTGTGATCGCTTAAATATATGCGTGAATAAGTGTGTATGTAGGTGGGTGTTCAAAATATATGTTCTAATTGAAGCTCGTTCGTTTAATCGAGATACGATTATATAAAGATGCCTCACTGAAGATCGGATTTCATGATAGCAGAACCCATTTTGGATATATTTGCTGTAAAGAAATCAATTTGGACTGTACTGATTCAATATTTCATCTTCCTTGCATTTTTTTTGTAAAATTAATGCTATAAATGACTTCCTCGGGTATGAAAACATATAGAAAGACACATTATTCATGTTTGTATCATATCTACATGCAGAGATATGCGAAAAAATCTATTTTATGAGTATTACGGCGGCCATCTTGGAGTTCTTCAAAATACTACCTATTAAACATGTAAGAAAAAATGGAACCCTATTTTTTTCTCATCTCTATCATATTCTGGACCAGAATCTGTTGCTAAATCAATTTTAACAAGCAGAAAAAGCGAAACGTGGTTTTTGTGACAAATCAGCCTACACTAGTAGTAGAATATGCCTTATGAGAGAATGGTGGTTGAAGGCATGGGTATTGATAGATTCTCCAAGGCACATATTACTTTACTCGGGCCGTCTTTCGATCTATCAGGGATCATCTTCAGGAGTTGTATATAAAAAAAAAATAAGAGGAATGGATTGTGTAGCCTGACGGGTGGGAATTTGTACCCACATAGACTCCCTGGGAAAGGATGTTGAACGTAGCTACCCACGAAGTTCCATCGAGCTGTTCGTAGGTTGCTGGGAAGATATCCTCATCGATGGGATTCAAACTTCAGATTATAGCCGGATATTTACGTTTTTCCGGACCAATAAAACTGATTCTGCAATTCCTAATATCTAAATGTCATGTTCACGATAAAGAATAGATGTTTGCGTTTCTATTTGTTGTCTGGTGAGGGGATTTTCATAGTTGTTTTTGGTGTGACGAAAGATATCCCCATCCTGTACATGTGCTGTCATCCTATTAGGCAACATAATAAGTGGATTATATACGTGAATTAAGGCGACTGCAATCACCAATGTTACAGGAATATTGGTATGTAAGACAAACACTGAACAGGGTCATAGTTAGTGATCGCAATATACGTATCTTCAAATATATTTATTTCTTTTTTTTTTCTCCGATTGTGGGATATTTAGTCTATTGGTATATAAGGTTCACCCCTTGTGAGGGCCTTGTCTGTGGGAGGCAGCTATTTTTCATAATGAGGCTGGACGTTCTTTTGTTTTCCAAAGAATAATGAGTTTCAAGATGGCGTTTGGGTCTGCAGGAGTCACATTGCTGTTGATTATCTTTTTTTTTTATCCTGTCCTCTTTAAATGCAGAGAACATGAAGTTCTTGAAGTATATGACAGCGTTACAAGGTGTTTCATTTGGTGAGGGATCTTATGTCATGAAATTGTCTAAATGCCGTTTTATTGTCTCATCTACTAACTGTTTAGAATAGCCATTATTGGCAAGGAGTTTTGTGACTAATTCGGTATGGGTGGCAGTCCAAAGTAGATAAATGTGTGAGGGGTCTCCTAAAGAAAGAATTTATTACATACCTCTGGTATTTTTTTGGGCACTCATTTTTTTACCACTGAAGATTATATAAAGGTCACAAACCTCTGTTTCTGTATCAACGTTCTAGTGAGCGCCAAGAGCAGTAGTTCTTAATCATTCATTGTATCCTACTAAATGACAATTCTAGTTTGAAATAGAATAGTACCTTTGTTCAGTGATTAAATATATCTAATAATTTCTCAGCAAGGTTTGTATCACTAATTATTTTCATGTTTGCATTGTATTTATATTGGATGGGGGTACGATTGATTTATTTATTAGATAATCGAGGGGTACAAGCTCTGAAAAAAGTTAAGGATCACTAGCCTACAGGAATACTGCAGGAGTGTGATAAATTCTTTCGTTAAGAGAGCCCTCACACATTGTTTTACTTGGACTGCCACCATTTTTTCTCGAATAATCTTTTCCGTTAACTTTATTACAATTGAAATCAATTATATAGGTCTATAATTTTCTGGCATTTCCTCATTACCCTTCTTATGCAAAGCTGTTATAATGGTCGTTTCTAGTCCTCTGGCAATTTGCCTTGTTTCAAGTATTTATTGAACAATATCTTTAATGGCTAATGGTTGATTTATTTATTTTGCTGCTTCTTTTAAGATTCTAGGATATATATGTCTATCATCTGTCCCAACTGTCTTAAAGATATTTACCTATTTCAAAACTTTTTGGACTGCCTTTTCATCAATGACTAAGTTATGTATTTCTTCTATGTCCGTTTCTATACTGAAATCAACCATTAGCCATTAAAGATATTCTTCAATAAATACTTCAACTTCATAGAGTAGTTTTGCACTTGGTTTACCGAGTTTCCTTGCCACCCTCTTTCGATAAATCATTTAAATACACTAGTAAGAAAAGTATTTAACATGTCTGCGCATCCCCTATCAGTACTTGTCAATGATTCATCAGGCTTCCTAGATACAGATACTAAACACTGCAATAATTTTTAAACATGAACATTCCAAACAAGTCCATCCAGAAAAAAAATAATTATAACAAATACACGAGGTGCGTGTTTCTCAAACAACAAATCCATGATAACTTTTATTGTAAATTCTATATTCTCGAGGTGTAAACTAGTGGATGATCATGGTAGCAAATAAACTAACAAGCTGTAGCAACTGTAGATTTAACGACAATTCCCATAGCATCCTTTGAACTATCCGCCATTTTCACTCAAATCAGCCTTTAAACTATCATTACTTGTACTTAAAATAACGGAACGCAATAATTAGGATGAATATTAAAGCTAACTTAGGTGTTAATAAAAAGAAGATAAGATACGATGTCATTAACTTTACAAAATACATAGAAATGAAACGAAGTTAATTTCAGATTCTACATTCACTTCAGAGAAGAAAGACGTAAGAACGTTGAGGCATGAATGTGATATGGAAAGGGAATTGCGATTGATATATTGAGTACGTAAATAGACTCCAAATCGTGGAAGATACTCGAAAAAGTGCCAACATGACAAAGGAAGTTGACGAGGTGATATTAATTGATACTGATCACGAAGAAGGTGAAATAAGTGATGATGACGAAGAAGTAATATCAGCGCAAGGTGGTGGCACATCTAGGGCATCGTCACGCAATATAGGTAAATATAATATTTTGAACCTAACTGTGTTAAGTTTGTGAATTAACGCATGATGTTTTATGTGTTGCGAGATTATGAATTTGATAGCTGGCAAGTGATTTTTTCTACGCATTAGTTAAAGCCTTGGCCTACATGTATGATCATGATGTTCGTTACACAAAGACTCGTGAAGGTCTTTTTAGTACTGCCAATGTTTTGCAATTATTTATAGTTTAAGACCATTTTAAATTAGTGTGCCAACAATTTATTCAATTTTGTGCATACACATTTACTAGGAGTCCATGGGATATGTGTGGAGGTTTGGTATAACTATTACTATAACGTTTTCGTAGTAGACAGTGCCCCCCCCCTCCCCCTCACACATCCGTCCGCCCAACCAGAAGAATTAGAGGGAAAAAAAAGAGTATTAAAGGAAGTAGAATACCTAAGAATGATAATAGATGATTAAAACTCAAATATAAGACAAACCTGAAAACAACAAATGAAAGTGATATCCCAGAGCTGTTAAAAAAATTGTAAAATTCCATGGATTTCACTAGTGTGGATTTTTAATATGAAACTTGGGTTGACCAATAACTCCTGATATAACCAAACCTAATCTAACCTAACTTGACAAAAAATAGATCTTGCCTAAACTCAGAGCATAAACTTTAAAGCCTTCCAATGCTGTTGATGTTGCTGTTGGGCTTGCTAACCTCATGCCATGCAGTATTAATCTTGATACCATTGTAGATGTATCCCCCCCCAAAAGTTGCATAAGATCACATCAATAGCTTCATCTACTGCCTTCAGTGCTTATCTGTATCGACTATCGTGTAGGGTTAACTCAGCCCATTGCCAACTTGGCCCATCTACTTAATCAAGTTCAGCCCATCACATCCACCTGCCATGACAAACTCCATTTTTTTTTTAATTAAATTTATTTTTTAAGAAGTGCATGGCAGGGTTAGGTTAAAATAGACAAATTTAGCATACTTTACTTTCTTCGACCACTGCATCTATCAAAACAAAGCTGGCATCTCAAGCAGCTGAAAGGCTGAGTTGGTGAAGGGCAAAGCTGGTCAGCAAGCGTCTGTATATACGATGGGTGTAATATTTTATGAAATTTACTATTACACCTTGATCTGTCAGCTGAAGAAGTGTAGTAACACGTCAATACCTCCATTCTCTACGGATAAGTTTTCCTAAGTAATATGTTTCTGTGAATTTCAATGTCGGTAAATTTTTAGTTGTGCACACCTATGCGATATAGCAATAGAAAATTGTCAATTTTGTAATATTTTAGTTGTGCACATCTGTGATATTGCATTAGAAAATTAAATATTAGTTTTGTAAATCATAATACATGAACATAATATGCAATTTTCTTGGTGGAAATTAAAAACAAAAAACCATGCTGCAAGCAAATTTACTAACGAATGACGCTGATAGGATACGATCCAGATGCCATGCCAGTCCGGTCACTATCAGACGATAGCTTTCACGATGTGGACCAGGTGTTCTCCAACTCCAGGTAATGTTATAAGTGACAATAGGGCATTTTTGGACTTTAAGAACACGGGGTGCTGACAACGACAACCAGGATGATCTTTAGAGTTTGAGGTACAGAATTATTAAATATAGGTAAGGTTATGTAGATTAGAGGTAAATGCAAGGGTAGTGGGCAAGGGATTGGAAATGGTTAAAGAAAATGGAGAAAAGTGGGAGGTGAGCCAGCTGTTGTTTGCGGACGACACTGCTCGTGGCAGGATCGGAGAAGGGATTGAGGAAGTTGGTGGCAGAGTTTGGGAGAGTATGTGATAGAAGAAAGCTAAAAATAAATGTGGGTAAAAGTAAGGTGATGAGATGTACAAGGGGTGAAAGTGGCAGTAGACTGGAAGTGAGCATTAAGGGAGAGCGACTGGAGGAAGTGGATAGTTTTAGATACTTGGGTGCAAATGTGGCAGGAAAAGGTGGAGTGAAAGTGGAGGTAGAGTGTAGATTGAGAGAAGCAAGTAAATGCCTTGGTGGATTAAAGAGTGTAATGAGGAATAGACATTTGGGAATGGATGCTAAGAGGAGACTGTATGAAGGAGTGATTGTGCCAACAGCACTGTATGAGGCAGAAACATGGAACATAAGAGAAGAAGAGAGAAGGAGTTTGAATGTGTTTGAGATGAGGTGTCTGAGAAGTATGATGGGGGTTACTAGGCTAGATAGAGTGAGAAGTGAGGAGGAGAACAGGGGTGGGAAAGGAGCTGGGAGATAGGGTTGACGAAAGAATATTATGATGGTTTGGACACATGGAAAGAATGAGTGAAGAAAGACTAGTAAAAGAGGTGTGGAGGGAGTGAACATGAGGGGACATCCTAAGATGAGGTGGATGGATGGGGTGAAGGGGGCTTTGGGGAAGAGGGGAATGTCTGTTGAGGAAGGATGGGAGAGGACAGAAGACAGGGGTGAATGGAGAATGGTTGTATATGGATGATGATGTGATTGCATGAGGTGGAATGGGTGGGTGGATGGGGGGTGAGGTAGTATGTGTGAGCAAAATTTGACGCAGCCCGAAGGGATTTCTCCCTGCCCTCTCATTTTATGCAATGGGGGTACGGAGAGGGTGGGTCGCCGATTTAATGAAGCGGGCTTGCTGTGGATGTGCTGTGTCTTGCAACACTGCTTCTGACCCAGGGCAGTGGACAGGGTGCAGGGATGACCCATCTTTCAGGAGGTGCTAAGATAAGAGGGAGGGTGGAGGGGTGTGGAGTGTATTCAGGGATGGAATGGGTGGGAATGATTTTATGCCTTTTTCTTTTTGGCTACCCCCCTTGTAAGGGGGAAAAAGCCTTGGTATATGTATGTATGTAGATTAAATTAGAGTAGGTAGGTCAGGTTAGATCAGGTGGTTTAGGTTAGAATAGACTAATTTATCATCCTTTCATTTCTTTGACCTTGGCATCTATCAAAATAATGGCGCATTATTCAGCTGCGCAGCTTCATTAGTAAATAGGTTTTATTAACTTTAATTGATTTCTGTCAAGAAAATCGCATATGTTGATCTATTATGATTTACAAAATGAATTTTCTATTGCTATATCATGTAGGTGTGTACATCAGTATCAATTATATGTCAATTTATTATTATTTACTATTTACCTCTTTGTTTATTATTTAACTATACCTATGCATTTATTTATGTATTTTATTTATTTACATTATCATAGTTTTTATTTATTATTTTATCATTGATATGATTTTTTTTGCATCCGACCTAGATATGGATCAAAAGGTCTCCTGTCGGCATGCTCTGCCTTTGTAATCCTTTGTAAAATTTACTTCCGAGTGTTTCCTTAAATTCATTTACCACACACTCTATGTGCCAGTTGTCCAGGAGGTGAATTGTCCAGGATATGCATCGTTTGGATCAATAACAATGTTTTCCTAAACTTGAAATTCACTGTATACTCGTATACTTTTTAACAATTTTTTCAACTTTTTTATTCACTTTCTGTAGTCCTAACTGTCCCATTCTTGGAATTTATTTCTGAGTGTTTCCACTTAGATTAATTTACCACACACTCTCAGTGCGCCTGTTGTCCAGGAGGTGTATCAGCCAGGATATGCATAGCTTAGATCAATAACGATGTTTTCCTAAACTTGAAATTCACATCGTAAACTCTTATACTTTTTAACAATTTCTTCAACTTTTTTATTCCCTTTCTGTAGTCCTAACTGTCTCATTCTCGGAATTTATCTCTGAGTGTTTCCACTTAAATTCATTTACCACATGCAAATGCCGCACCCATGGTGGGGTGCTGATGTTAACCACTTCCATATGGTGACGCCTACGTAGGCGGCATGAGGAGCAAGTGGGTACTCGATGATGCCGACGTCGGCATCTTGATTATATTTATTGTAGTCGTACCTACGTAACCTCCATTCTCTCTAAACTGGCTTCATCATATTTTCTATGTTTATCAAAATACACGGGTGAAAGAGAACGAACGATTGAGCACTGACTTTATTTTTTATAATGCGATTATTATGACGCAACATCGCACGTCGGGCAGCTAATGCTGCCATACATGCGATGTGCCCCGGAGTGAAGAGGTTAAAATGAAGTTATGAGAAAACCTTTCTTTTTTTTAACACCACATGATTAAAGGCATTTAATATTATGGTGTCACTAATTCAATGTAGGGGCCATGGCAAGGTTCCCATGGTTTCAGTTAGGTAGCAGCCAATCATAGCAATTAGGGTGTTTTCCAATCATCACAGAGTAATTAATGGTTATCCAATGAAATGAAATTGTTACAGTATAAAAGCAGGAATAGACATTTGGGAATGGATGCTAAAAGGAGACTGTATGAAGGAGTGATTGTGCCAACAGCACTGTATGGGGCAGAAACATGGAACATAAGAGAGGAAGAGAGAAGGAGTTTGAATGTGTTTGAGATGAGGTGTCTGAGAAGTATGATGGGGTTACTAGGCTAGCTAGAGTGAGAAATGAGGAGGTGAGGAGAAGAACGGGGGTGGTAAGGGAGTTGGGAGATAGGGTTGATGAAAGAGTATTATGATGGTTTGGACACATGGAAAGAATGAGTGAAGAAAGACTAGTAAAAGAGGTATGGAAGGCAGATGTGGAGGGAGTGAACATAAGGGGACATCCTAGGATGAGGTGGATGGATGGGGTGAAGGGGGCTTTGGGGAAGAGGGGAATGTCTGTTGAGGAAGGACGGGAGAGGACAGAAGACGGGTGAATGGAGAATGGTTGTATATGGATGATGTGATGCATGAGGTGGAATGGGTGGGTGGATGGGGGGTGAGGTAGTATGTGTGAGCAAAATTTGACGCAGCCCGAAGGGATTTCTCCCTGTCTTCTCCTTTTATGCATGAGGGGATGGAGAGGGTGGGTCGCCGATTTAATGAAGCAGCCTTACTGTGGATGTGCTGTGTCTTGTGACACTGCCTCTGACCCAGGGCGGTGGACAGGGTGCAGGGATGACCCGTCACCTGGGAGGTGCTAAGATAAGAGGGAGGGTGGAGGGGTGTGGAGTGTATTCAGGGATGGAATTGGTGGGAATGATTTTATGCCTTTTCCTTTTTGGCTACCTCCCTTGTAAGGGGGAAAAGCCTTGGTATATGTATGTATAAAAGCAGTGGTTTTATGTAATTTGGTATCAGTTTGATTTGCTACACACCAAAGAGAATTCAACTATGTTCCAAACTATGCTACAAGATGCCGAAAGGTTGCAAGTCCTATCTCTGCGAGAGCTGCAAACGAGAATGGGGAGATAATACAATTTATTGTGAGAGTTGCTGAAGTTGGTTCCACATGAAATGCCAAAGTCTCACTCCAACGATGTTTCAAGAAGTAGGTAATATGTCACTCGGATTTTGGTGCAACAACTGTGTTCAGTCCACCTTGAATTCAACATCTTTTGACTATTCATTTTCACTCTGAAGAATTAGAGACGCTGCAGAAAAATAGTTTTCGCTCATCAAGACCGCAGCCCGACAAGAAGAGATATTCATGTGAAACACCACCAAACTGACTACTGCTCCACCTGGATTTCAAAGTTTTCGGAAAGACATTCACACCATTGATGAGGCAGACACATCTATTTTAACCAAGTTTGGGGGTGAACACAAGAGATGACCTGTTGCTGTTCCAGGGGATGGAAGTTGCCTTTTCCACTCAGTTTCAGTGGCTCTATGTGGACATGCAGGATTATCTTTACAATTGCGCCTCAGAACCACTGTTGAATTATGCCTACATGAACATTTTTACTGAAGTTTCAACAACGATCAAATGTGGGAAGCATTGAGCCCTTCATTTGAAGCTGCTGACAATCACTGCATTTGCTCAAAGGATTCTTGCGGTTGGACAACTCATGCACTTGCCACAGTGACGAGCAAAGATAATGTCAATATATCCACTGATGAATGGCTTGCAAGATCCAGCAAATAAATGCACGAACACAACTTTGTCCACGCTCGACATCGAAGCAAGTGAAGCCACGAAATACAATTCATCTGATGTGGTCAATTTTCAGCAGCATATCAAGTCAATGAACAATTTGGGTACTGAATCACATTGTGCCACTACTTCCAGTCCCCATCCAGCAAAAGGACGCAAATCCGAGACCCAATAAACGACCAGGGTCAACCGAACGAGAGTTGAGAGCAAAAACACACCAAGCCAGACAAAGCTAAGCCCAAGAAACCAACCAAAACACCCTTAACCACTTCAGTACGGGGCTTAAATCCCGCGGGCAGCAGCCAATGCCAGCCGTATGACGTGTCGTAATAATACTCGCATCATAAAATATAGTCACCGCTTATATCGATCGTTCTCTCTTTCACCCGCAAATTTTGAAAACCACAGAGAATGGGATTCAGGGCGCATTTGGGAGAATGTAAAAACACAGGGGCGACTACAATAAATATAATCAAGACGCCGATATGGCAGTGTCGCGAATCCACTTGCTCCTCATGACGCCTACGTGTGCGGCACCGTATGGAAGGGGTTAAAAATGATGTTCCAGTTGAACTTCTACCATCAACCTCGTGCACCAACATGCTGACACAGACTCAAAAGACAACACAACAAATAAGAGTGGAGCCACTGAAAAAGAAGCAAGTGACCGTGCCTGCACCCGCCAGTGAGTTACAGATAGCAGAACCAAAACCACCAAACAACCCTATCACACTCCACTCCCCTCCACCCTCTTCCCTCCCTCTTATCTTGGCACCTCCTTGATGACTGGTCATCCCTGCATCTTGTCCACTGCCCTGGGTCAGAAGCAGTGTCGCAAAAAACAGCACATCCACAGCAAGGCCACTTCATTAAATTGGTGACCCCTCTTCTCCATCCCCTCATGCAGAAAAGGAGATGGGGAGAATTCTCTTCGGGCTGTGTCAAATTTTTCTCTTACATACTCCTTCAATCCCCGTCCCCCACCCATTCCACCTCATGGATCACAGCATCATCCATTTTATAACCATTCTCCTTTCACCCCTGTCTTCTTTTCTCTCCTGTCCTTCCTCAACAGACATTCCCCTCTTCCCCAAACTCCCTTTTACCTCATCCTAGGTCACCCCCTCCTGTTCACTCCTCCCACCTCTGCCTTCCACACCTCTTTTACTAATCTTTCTTCACTCATTCTTTCCATGAGTCCAAACCATCCCAATACTCTTTCATCCACCCTATCTCCCAACTCCCTTTCCACCCCTATCATATTTCTCGGACACCTCATCTCAAACAAATTCAAACTCCTTTTGTCTCTTATGTTCCATGTTTCTGCCCCATACATTGCTGTCAGCACAATCACTCTTTCATACAATCTCGTCTTAGCCTCCATTCCCAAATGTCTGTCTATTTCTCATTACACTTTTTAATCCACCAGGGTATTTACTCGTTTCTTTCAATCTACATTCTTCCTCCACCTCCACTCCCTTTCCTGCCACATTCGCACCCAAGTATGTAAAACTATCCACTTCCTCCAGTCTCTCTCCCCTAATACTCACTTCCAATCATCTGCCACTTTCATCCCTTGTACATCTCATCACCTTACTTTTACTCACATCATTTATCTTTAACTTCCTTCTTTCACACGCTTTCCCAAACTCTCTCACTAACTTTCTAAATCCCTTCCTTGATCCTGCTACAAGTGCAGTGTCATCCACAAACAACAGCTGGCTTATCTCCCACTTTTCTCCATTTAACCATCTCCAGTATCTGATCCACCACCCTTGCATTTACCTCTTGCACCGCCCCATCCATGTATAAATTGAACAGCCAGGGTGACATAACACATCCCTGCCGAAGTCCCACCTTTACCTCAGACTCTTGTTAAAACTCTTGACAGCTCTTAAAAGCTTTCCTCCTATCTCGTATATCTGCAATTCCTCCCACAGTGCCAAACTGTCTACCCTGTCATAAGCCTTTTCCAAATCCATAAAAGCCCAAAATAAATCCTTACCTTTTCCTAAAGCTTTCTCATATCTCTCTTACCACAAAAATCTGAGCTATGCAACCTCAACTAAACCCACATTGTTCCTCACCAATTCCTCCCTGTTACTCTCCTAATCCTCTCAATCAAGACCTTCCCATAATCCTTCCCAACTACACTTAACAAGCTAATCCCTCTGAAACTACTACACTCACACTTGTCCCCCTTTTCCCTTGTAAAGTGGTACTATACAGCCACTCTTCTAGTCCTTCAGCACTCTACCCTCTCTTAAACAAACATTACATAACCTTACCAGCCAGTCCACCATCACTGTACCTCCTTTTTTTTTCACATTCTGCATGACATACATCCAGACCAGGTGCCTTACCTGCTCTTATCTTAACAAATGCCTTCACTTCACCCTTCCTTATTTCTCCTCCATTTTCCTCACTCTCATTTTCTTAGCGCTTCCCACTGCAACTACCTTTCCCTTCCTATCCTCCTTCACATTTAGCAACTCCCAAAAATACTCTGCCGATCTTTCTTTTACTGCCTTCTCTTCCATTATCATCTCCCCATCTGCACCTTTTACCTTTTCTTCTCTAAAATAATACTAACACAGAATAGCCTTGGCCACTGAAGTAATTTGTTTTGGATTAAATCACCACACAGAAGACACTAAACACTTCATTCTACATTGCCTTACTCCAGCCTAACCCAGATAACACAATATCATTGGCTATTTGGCTGGGAGCTCCGGCTAGAGAGACCTGGGGTAGTGGATTGATCGACTATGAATGAAAATCAGTTTATTGTACTTTCAAGTTGTTGTCGTTCCCTAGACTGTCTGTCCGAGCAGTCCCGAGTACTTTCAAGTAGTATGAAATGGTTGCCTATGATATGTATGTAGGCTGTTCCTTAATATTTAGGATTAAGAAATAGTATCCATACAACTAATAGGAAACTTGGTTCATTATGGTAAATATAGTATGTATGAAGTTGTAATTTTTCTTTATCTGTAAATAATAATTCTACTGATCTTTATTTCAGGTCATATCGAGAGCCAGCCATCAGATTGGGTTGTAAATTATGATGACCGTGGTCGTCACACCGTGCCTTCCTACAAACTGAGGAGACAACATGTACAACAAAAACACTACAGTCACGCTGGCCCAAAGTATCAGAGCTGGGATAATACCTCCAGTCTTAAGCATGTGACCAAGAAGAACAAGGCACACAGTGTCAGATCCATAGCACACAAAAAGAGTTTACCTAAGACAAAAAGGCTTGAGCGACGTCAAGAGTCTGGGCATAGATCAAGGATGAGATACAGCAGCAGTAGCAGTAGCAGTTACAAGACCCGCAGTAGTAGTCTGAGCTCAAGCTGCTCAGGAAGTAGCTCCAGTAGTTCTTGTTCTACATGTAGTTCATCATCTTTGAGATCCTCAGGATCCTACAGAAGCCAAAGCAGAAGTAGGAGTCGAAGTCGAAGTAGGAGCCGAAGCAAGAGTAGAAATAGAAGTCAGTCACCAAGGTACAAGAGTAAAAGAGGAGGTAAGTGTTAGTGAATAAAAAATTCATTCTGGTTATTTGATGACTTTGTTGGAGTTCACTTGGATAGCTAGTGAGTCTCCATTTTGGATTATTTTTGTGATTATCTGAAGAATTCATATGTTTGGATTGGAGTAAATAGTTGCCAATATAATAAGAAATATGTTCAAGCTTTATCCATTTTATGCTGAAAGTTGTTTTTTCTCCTTTAGATAAGAAGAGTGCAAAGGCAGTTCATAGGAGACCGCATAGATCCCGGTCAAAGTGTTCTCCTCATCACAGGTTTTCAGACAGAATGTCCCCACGTACTAAACTAAAGAAATTGGCTGCTTTTGATAGTGCTCTCCGTCAAGCTAGAGGAAGTAAGAGATTCTTAGCTATAGACTGCTCCAGTCAGCCTAAGAAGACTGCTGTGAGTGAAGGAAAGGCCTTGGCAAATGTTGTTGCTAAACTGGGAAAAACCGAGGATAAATCGATAAATATTGAGGAAAATGAAATGCTGGAGTCAGAGAAAAAACCTAAACCTGGTAGCCTGGGTGAAATGCTGCTTAAGAAGAAATTAAAGCTTTTAAAGAAATTTACTCATCAGTCTAAAGAGATCAAGGCAGGATCTAAACTTTTGGAAGATAAGGAAGATAAAGATGAATTAGAACTACGTCTTGCAGCACTTCAAACTGCTTTTAAATTCCTAAATGCACTGGACAAAATGCCTAAGGATGATGATGCAGTTAAAGAACACCTTGAAGTTAACAAGGATGATAACCTTAAAACAGAGGTAATTGAAAGAGAGGAAGTTGATGTAATGGTAGCATCTATGATATCTGACCCTGTAAAGGAGAATAAGAATGTAACTGTAGATCCAGCAGAAGTAAAATGTAGGGAAAATATCCCAGTGGATGAGAACTTAATAAATGACCTTGACTTGCAGAATATTTTGACCACTGATACGTATCTATCAGGAGGTAAAACTCAGTCTGAGATGTTAAATTTGATTTCACCCGATTCTGATCAAGATCCAGTGGATATGGACATTTCTAGTAGTTCAGGTACTGATGTAGAAGATAATGTCCAGAAAATAGATGAAGAGGAAGGTAGCAAGAGGGAAGGAACTGATGAAAATGATGATTTGCTACTAAAATATGGGGATAGAAAGGGTGATGGAGATAATTTTCAGATTCCTGTTGAGTGGGCATACATGATGCCTCCACCTCCTCCACCAGACCATCCACCCAATGACATAAAAAATATAAATAGTTGGTGTTATGAGCAAAACATGTACTTACAAACTCTATCTTCATATGGTAAAGAGAATTACAATGAAGAGTATGGTCAAATGAGATGGGGATCAGTTCAGAACAACCAACAATCACAGCAACAACTGCAGCAACAGGGTGCCTGGGATGAGGCAGTGATGCATTCACAGTGTAATAATGAGAAGCTTTCTTTCAAGGATCAAGAATCTGAGAAAGATTCAGGTCAGCATCATCATAATTATCCTTTGTACTACATGCAGGAATCCAGTCAAGGAGACTTGGATTATCGACCACTATGTGAGGAAAACTACAGAGCTAGGGAATCTGCAGTTGGTACAGGAATTGGAACTTTAAAGGATGCACCAGCTCAACATTATGAAGCTTTCATGTCAGCTGTTCTCCAGCAGAGAGATGTTGGTATGATAGAAAGTAGAAAGGGTAATCAGGAATCTCGTGCGGAAGGGTTGAGTGAGAGTGCTACACTGAAAACTAAAGTAGGGAATCGTCCCGGATCTGTTCTAATTGAAATAAAGACCGACTCTATTGTCAATGGCAAGTCTAAACAAGAAAAGAAAGCTGAGGCACGGCGCAGGCGGAAGGAAAGAATGAAGGAAAGAGCCAAGCAATTGAAAGCCAATTTAAAAGAAATATCACAAGAGTCCTCAGGAAAGGTGAAAGGGGATTTGAATTGTGTGGTGAAAGATAATGCTAATAATATGGAGATAGTTGAGGAAGATGAAGATGTGCTTAGGGCAAAGTTGCTAATTGATCTCTCAAGGAAAAAACAAATGGCAAAAGACACTAGTCAAAGTTCATTAGCCAAAGAAAGAGGCTTTGAGATGTTTCAGTCTAACCAGGATTCATTGTCAGGAATTGGATCACCATTGTCCTCAGCCTCTCCTGCCTCTCCTGCTTCTCCAGCCCATTTGGTGAGAAGAGCAGCACACAAAAATTCCATGTTACACTCAGGCCCTGGAAGAGTAAAAGAGGGTAGCCCAGCTAGTCCATCACACACTTCTCTCACAGCTGTGAGCAGACATTTACGTGACATTGGAGGGAATGGTTTAGATCCAAAAAGTAGAGCATATGATTTACCTATAACTTCGAAAGATACAGTCAAGTCATTTAAGATCCCAAAGATTAAACCAGTTATCATTAGCTTAGAATCAGATGAAGAGTCAGATGGACAGGAAAATGTAGTTTCAAATAACGTGGGGACCACGAGTCCTGTGGCAGGAGCAAGTAAGCAGCCTAGTGTAGTGTCCAACAGCATTGACCTGTTGCTCAGAACCTTCAGAAATGCATCAGCAGCAGAATCTGCAGAGAAGGGAAGTGCCACTTCACCGGTAGTTACCAAGAAAAAAACTACCATAACTGATGGAACTCCTCAGGTAGGCTATGATACCGTTATAGCATTTATTTCTTGATTAAGTGTTTCATGTGTACTTTTCCATTATTATGGAGGGTCATAGATTGATTACTGGTATCCATTTCCCACATGCTCAATATTTGTTCCAATATGCAAGTCTTATCTGTACATCCTTTAATGTCTGGCATTTTGGCTGCCATTCATATTGGACAGTGCAGTGTGAATCATAGTCATGATTGTCTTTTTCTCCTCCCTCTTTCATTATCCTTTGTCTTTTCTTCCTTCTCTTCTTTCCCTCTATTGGTTGTGTAAATTGTATGCATTTAGTATTTTAGGGACTTACATCTTCAATATAAGTCAAATTCACACATGCAGCTTTGGGTGCCTGATGTATGATGATTCGATGATGTATCACAATACTCATAAGATATAAACTTAATGCTAATTCACTCATTCTCTTTCACTGAGTATTAATAAACACAGAAAATACAACCAAGCAAGCCCACATAATTTAGGGGGTCACTCTGCTACAACTACAAAATAAATATAATCAAAATGCCAACATGCATCTTTGTATACCAACTCATGCCTCATTACAAAGGATTACATAAGGAGGAGCATGTTGACAGGAGACCTTAGGGTCCATAACTAGGTTGGATGCCAAAAAATGATGCATATACCAAAGGCTTTTACCCCCTTACAAGGGAGGTAGCCAAAAAACAGACATAAAATCCACTCACACCTATTCTATCCCTGCATACTCCACTCCCATCCACCCCCTCCCTCCCTCTTATCTTGGCTCCTCCTGGATGACAAGTCATCCCTGCATCTCGCACACTGCCCTGGATCAGAAACAGTGTAGCAAGACACAGCACATCCACAGCAAGGCTGCTTCATTAAATCGGCAATACCCCCTCTCTCCATCCCCTCATGCAGAAATGGAGAAGATTGGAAGAAATCCCTTCGGGCTGTGTCAATTTATTTTTCACACATACTCCTTACCCCCTTCCCCGTCCACTCCCCCTCATGCATCACAGCATCATCCATACACAACCATTCTCTATTCACCCCTAACTTCTGTCTTCCCCTCTTTCCCAATGCCCCTTTTACCTCAACCATCCATCTCCTTGGTTGACACCTCATGTTCATTCCTTCCACCTCTATCTTCCACACCTCTTTTACTAATCTTTCTTCACATGTTCTTTCCATGTGTCCAAGCCATCCCAATACTCTTTCATCAACCCTATCTCCCAACTCCCTTTCCACCCCAGTTCTCCTCATCTCGTTTCTCACTCTATCCAGCCTAGTAACCCCTATAATACTTCTCATGCACCTCATCTCACATTCAAACTCCTCATTGTCCCATGTTTATGCCCCATACAGTGCTGTCAGCACAATCACTTCTTCATACAACTCCTTTTAGCATCTATTCCCAAATATCTTGTTTCTCATTACACTATTTAATCCCCCAAGGCATTTACTTGCTTCTCTTATTCTACTCTCTACCTCCACCTCCACTCCCTTTCCTGCCACATTCGAACCCGAGTATCAAAAACAATCCACTTCTCCCAGTCTCTCCCTTAGTACTTCCAGTCTGCTGCCACTTTCTCCCTTGTACATCATCACCTCACTTTTACCCAAATTTATCTTCAACTTCCTTCTTTTGCACACCTCAAACTCAGTCACTAACTTCCTCAATCCCTCCTGATCCTGCTACAAGTGTAGTGTCATCAGCAAACAACAACTGACTTATCTCCCACTTTTCTCCATGTTCTTTAACCATCTCCAATCCCGGACCCATTACCCTTGAATTTACCTCTTTCACCACCCCATTCATGTATAAATTGAACGGCCAAGGTGACAACATATCCATAACGAAGTTCCACCTTTACCTAAAACACTCACTCTCCGTTTCTGATTGTAACACAAGCTGTACTACTCTCATGAAAACTCTTGACTGCTCTTAAATGCTTTCCTCCTGTCCCATATATCTGCAAAACCTCCCACAGTGCCTTTCTGTCTACCCTGTCATAAACTTTTTCCAAATCCATAGAGGCCCAAAAAACATCCTTACCTTTTCCTAAAGCTTTCGCACATATGTCTTACCACAAGAATCTGATCCACACAACCACTAGCTGTCCTAAACCCACACACTTCCTCACCAATTACTTCCTCTGTTCCTCTCCTAATCCGTCAAACAAGACCCTCCCATAATCCTTCCCAAGTACACTTAACAAACTGATCCCTCTGAAACTACTACACTCAGACTTGTTCCCTTTTCCCTTGCAAAGTGGAACTATACAGCCACTCTTCCAGTCCTTCAGCACTATACCCTCTCTTAAACAAACATTAAATAACCTCATCACTCAGTCCACCATCACTGTATATATATATATATATATCTCTCTCTCTCTCTCTCTCTCTGTGTGTGTGTGTGTGTGTGTGTGTGTGTGTGGTGTGTGTGTGTGTATTTACCTAGTTGTATTTTACGGGAAGGGGAGCTATGCTCGTGGGGTCCCGTCTTCATATCTCATTTTATCTAAACTATTTTTAAATTCATGTATTGTTTTTGCACACACCACTTTCTCATCTAACTTGTTCCAACTGTCTATTACTCTGTGAGGAAAGCTGTTCTTTTTCAAATCTCTTCTATAGCTGTCTTTTTTTATTTTCTTTTCCGTGTCCTCTTGTATTTCTGTCATCCCATTTTATCAGATTCTCTCTATCAGTAATTTCTATGCCTTTCATGATTCTGTAAATAGCTATCAAATCTCCTCTCTCTTCTTTGCTCTAGTGTCTGTAGTTTAAGTTTTTGTAGTCTCTCTTCATATGATAGTTTTGAGAGTGTTGGTGCCAATTTTGTAATTGCTCTTTGTATTCTTTCAATTTTTTTTATACATTTTTTTGTACATGGTGACCATATCGTTGCTGCATATTCCAATCTTGGTCTTATCAGGGTGATTAGGATTTTCCTCACCATTTCTTCATCCAGGTATGTAAATGCCACTTTGATTGTTCTTATTAAATTATAAGTTTCTCCAAAAATCTTATTTATACGTTTCTCAGGTGACATATTATTCATAACAATGACTCCCAGGTCCTTCTCATTTTCTACTTTTTTTATTCCTTCTTCTCCCAAATTATATGATCCTGTTATTCTGTTTTTGCTTTTTCCAAATTCCATTATACTACACTTTTTTGTATTGAACTCCATCTCCCACTTCCTACTCCATTCTTGTACTTTATTTAGATCTCTCTGTAGTGATTCACAATCTTCTTCAGTTTTCACTCTTTTCAGTAGTTTTGCATCATCTGCAAAGAAGCTCATATAGCTTTCAATTCCTTCATCCATATCATTAATATATATAGCAAACATTATTGGGGCCAGAACTGTTCCCTGCGGGACACCGCTTATTACTTATTCCATTTTGAGTGCTGGTCTCTTATCACTACTCTCATTTTTCTTTCTTGCAAAAAGTCTTCCATCCAATTTAGCAATTTACCTTGTATTCCTCCTTCATATTCTAATTTCTTAAGCAACTTCTTATGTGGTACTTTGTCAAAAGCTTTTTTTAGGTCTAGAAATGCACAATCAGCCCATCCATCTCTTTCTTGTATTATATCTATTAGCCTTGAATAGAAACATATTAAATTGGTGACGCATGATCGTCCTTGTCTGAATCCAAATTGCCTTGGATTTAGTACGTTGTTTTTTTCCAAGTATTTTACCCATCTACTTTTGATAATTCTTTCACAAATTTTTGCTATTGTACTTGTTAGAGAGACTGGTCTATAGTTGGTAGGTTCTTCTTTATTTCCTCCTTTATATATAGGTACTATATTTGCTTTTTTCCAATCTTCTGGAACTTTTCCTTCTTTTAAGGAACTGCTTATTATGCTATGTATTTTGTCTGCCAGTTCATTCCTGCATTCTTTCAGAATCCAGTTTGCTATTTCATCTGGCCCATGCGATTTCCTGACATCAAAATTACCCAAGTGTGTCAATATTTCATTCTTTGTTACTTCTATTTCTTCCATAGGGGGGACTTTTTCTTTCCACTCAATCTCTTCAGGTTGTATATTTTCCCTTGTAAACACTGATTTAAAATGTTTGTTCATAATTTCTGCCATTTCCATTTCCTCAGTGTATTCAACTCCTCCTTGTCTTAATTTCTCCAAGTCTTGTTTGTTTTTCAGTTTATTGTTTACAAATCTGTAGAATAGTTTTGGTTGATCTTTACACTTTTCTATAACATCTTTTTCATATTTTCTTTTTTCCTCTCTGCACTTTGTACATATTCATTTCTATAACCAGTATATATTTTCCATTTTTCAGGTCTTTTGTCTTTTTTCCATCTGGTCCAGGCTTTGTCTCTTTTGTCTTTTAACTCCCTACAACTTTTGTTGTACCAGCATTTTACATATTCTTTTTCTTGTTTTTGTCTTGGGACATACTTTTCCACTCCTTTTTTGTAAATTTTTGTCAAAATATTCCATTTCTTTTCCACTGATGTTTCTTCTTTGTATATTTCTTCCCAGTTTTCTTGTTGAAAGAATTCTCTTATTTTATCAAAGTTTGTTTTTTCATACATTCTTCCTTTTCTATATTGTTCATTTCTTTTCATATATTTTTCTTCATTAAGTTCCAGTTCAATCAATATGTGGTCACTTTTACCTATTGGTGTTTTATATTCAATCTTGTCCACTATTCTAGGTTCAGATGTAATTATTAAGTCTAGTCTCGATGGTTCTTCTTCATTTCTATACCTAGTGTTCTCCTGTATCCATTGTGTCATTGTGTGGTCAGTAATCATCTCAAGTAGAGCATTTCCCCATGAGTCATCACCACTCTTTACTGTCATTTCTTCCCAGCAGATTTCTTTGCAATTAAAGTCGCCCATCATAACTATTCTTCCTCCATCTTCCATTATTTTATTTAATGTTATCTTTGTGTCCTCTAACATACTTTTATGTTCACTCTCCTCCCATGAGGCTGTTTTTGGAGGCACATAATTTATCACAAATTTTCTGCTCTTCTTATCTCTGTCTTCCACTTCTATCATAATCATCTCTACTGTATTCTTTCCATATATGACACCTTTCACGTTTATATCCTTCTTAGTCAGGAACATAACTCCACCCCCTTGTTTTTTCTCTCTGTTTCTAATCCAATAATTGTATGCATCATGTCCTACACTGTTGGGTGGTAGTGGGCCTTTTAATTTTGTTTCTACAATTCCCATTATGTCCGGTTCTTTTTCTTTCAAATAATCATTCAGTTCATTCAATCCTGTTATCAATCCATCTATATTTGTGTAAGACGCTCTTAGTTTTCTGCCACTTCCATTGTGTTCTCTGTTTCCCTTATGTTTTTCTTTTGTATGTCGAACTGCTTTATTTTCATGTTCACTACTCTCCAATAGAATCTCTCTTTCTCTGACTCCGTTCTTTCCTCGTTTTTTGCCTTAGCTTCAAGTCTTTTCTGCTTTTCTGCCTCTCTTTCCTCCTTATTCATTTCTCTTTTTATCCATACCTTTTTATATTGATCATTTGTTGCTAGTTTCCCTGTTTTGGATAGAATTTTCTCTGCCGTTGTTTGTGACCTGAATTTAATCTTAATTGGTCTGGTCTTATCTGTACTATATTTTCCGAGTCTGAATTTTTCCTCAATTTCCTTTATAATTTCTGGTTCATCTTCCTGGACTAATTTTAATAAACTGCTTACTCTTTCATTTTCCTCCTTGATTCTTGCAGTTCTATCTGGGTTATGTTTCTCTTCCATTCCTAATATAATTATACATTTCTTTTTGTCAGCTAATTCTCTTACTATATTCTCCTTCTGTCTCATCACTTTAATAACTGAGTCTTCATTATGTTCTTTCAATTGCTGTTTGACTATGTCAGTGAATGAAACCTTATTCCCTTCTTGGGTTGTTCTCCAATTTTTAGCTTCTTTAGCTATTGTCTCTCTGTTTTCATTACTATTCTTCTTCAATTTCTCATTCTCCTCCTTTACATTTCTTAACTGTCTTTTTAGGTCCTCTATTTCATCAGTTAAGTTTCTGTTTGCCTTCTCTAGTTGTTCCAACCTTTCAATTCTCTGGAAAATGGAGTCAACATTACCTAACCTACTTTCCAAGTCCTCAATCACCTTATCAACTCTCTCCTCTAGTCTTATCAGTCGGGGGGGGGGTTGTGGGGGGGGGGGGGGGGTTGTGTCCCCCCCCACCCTCTTTAAATCCCTGGAACATATTCTCGTCACTTTCTACTGTATTGCTCCTCTCTATACTTCTAATCTTTACATTTTTATTAGACATTTCATCATCGCTCAGTCTTTTGTTTACCTTTCGCTTGTCTGGCTGGGCCAAGTCTACTCCCTCCTCATTTCCTTCCATTTCCCTCAGTAATCCCTCCCCTTTTCCTCTTTCCCTACTTTCCCACTACTCCACGAGCAATTTCCCCCCCACCCTGTAAAAACACTAGGCACTTCTCTTTGCGTTGGGATCCACAGACTTCAGTTTTCTTCAGAACGTCATCCAAGCTGTCCATTCGCTGAAGTGTGTGTGTGTGTGTTCCTCTTACTGCCTTCTCTTCCATTATCATATCTCCATGTGCACATTATACCTTTTCATCTCTATTTGATTTGCCTCCTATTGAAAAAATGATAATGAAAGATTAAATAAGTAAATTAATAATATAAAATAAATAAGTAAAGTTAAATAATAAAGAAATGGGTAAATAGTAAATAATAATTAATGGACAGATGAACAATAATAAATAATGATCAAATAAGTAATAGTAGACAGATGATAACAAACCTATAATATTAAATAAATGGCAGGCAGGCATTACAGCATCTTGCTTAGGTGTTTATGTAAATGAATCTTAAAGCTTTGAACTGAATTACATTGCACTTCCTCTGCAGGAAGTTTATTCCATTCATTAACTACATGTTTGGTGAAGTTGTT
This sequence comes from Oratosquilla oratoria, assembly GCF_046742065.1. NCBI lineage: Eukaryota > Metazoa > Arthropoda > Malacostraca > Stomatopoda > Squillidae > Oratosquilla > Oratosquilla oratoria. The sequence goes on from NC_134778.1 coordinate 90,175,270, forward strand.
TCTACCCACTTCCAAATTAAATCTATTTTCTGACAGTTTGAGATCCTTATTTCTTGTCTGATTCTCCTTGTGTGAAAATTTTGTCACTTTTGATGTTGTCAATTCCCTTTAGAATCGAAGACCTGTATCAAGTCATCTGAGTCGACACTTTTTTAGGAAAGATAGATTAACGTTTTAATAGGTGTAGTTGTATGGAAGAGGTTAAGTGTGATTCCAACAGACCATAGTCTCACATCATTCTTTATTGGTTGCTGACTCCAGTCATAAAAGCATGCTGATCACTTTTAAGTTCTTCTATCCTTCCTTTTTGCCCACATATAATTATGCAGTCTGGAGTGGCGTATGTGGGGATGGAATGGGTGCAAGTGGATTTATGCCTTTGTTTTTTGGCTACCTCCCTTGTAAAGGGGAAAAGCTTTTGGTATATGTATGTATACTCTACTCCAGTAATGGTATTTGGAACTATCTGAATATTACTTACATCCATTGATGCAGTTGATAATACAAATGTTTTAAATTCCTGTGGTAAGCAATGGGATTACTACAGTAGGGAAACCAGTGATGCCAAACCTTGCTATGACTGGTAAATTTTGTTTGAATAACTTAAGTTTTCAGTTATTTTTATTTTTAATTGATATATTGAATGTTTTTCAGGCTGTGAGGCATTTAAGCAGAACCCAGCAAGCTGAATACAAGTGGCTGAAAGAACAACTCCGAAAGAAAACTTTATTGAAGAAACGTCTTCAGGCTAAGACAAAATCTACCTGTAAAGGGAATGAGAGTTCTGGTAAAGAAAGAGCTGCCAAGTTAGAATTGTCATCTGAAGGTAGAAGACCTGCATATTCTTTGGAAGAAAAAGAAAGCATGAAAGATTCAAATCTGGACAGAGATGTGGAAATGTGGAATGATGGTAAAGAATTATCCAATTTACCAAGTGTTGATGGTGAAAAAGCTGAACAAATAGCTGCGTCAAATAGTAGTCCAAGTATTTCGGTGCCAGTTACACAGCATCGTGTTGTAAAAAGAAATTCTGGGGGGCTTGAAATTAGACTTCATAATGATGTTGCAACATCAGCCACGACAACCCAAGAAAATGTTGATCCAAACCATGAAAGAAATACAGAAAAGAAGTCTGATGATATTCTGAATTCGGTAAAACCTGAATCAGTTAATGACAGTGATGATGAAGAAGAAACCTTACGAGCTTTATTGCTTAATTCACTTAAACAGAAACAACGCCACAAAGAAAATGTTTCACATAATGTGATTCCAAGAGAGGATTGTTTGCATGGAAAGCAGACTAGAAATTGCATGTGTAATGTTTGCATGCCAAATCCAAAAGACCTACGTATAGTTGTGAACAGTGATGGCACTGTTAATGAGAACAAAGAGGCCATGAGTGTGTGTGAAGGAAGGAAAGTTGTATATGATAATAGTGAAAAAGGAATCCACAATGAGTTGGAAGGTGAAGGAACAGCCAGAACTGAAGATGATACCAAAAGTTTTACAAAGGAAGATGATTTGAGTGGAAATCCAGAAGCAGTGTTAGAGGAAGAGCCAACAGATCAAGATATATTTTTACAGTCTGATTGGATGGTTATTGACGAAGCTGAGGATGATGATGACAGTGACTGCCTAAACTCTGTAGGAAGTGATCATAGTTTTGAAATAGATGGATTGCAAAGTGCCTCATTGCAAAAGCCTTCCATAGATGTTAAAGAGAAATTAGATTTAGTTGAAGAAAGTTTGAATAAAATTACAGAAGAATTAGTAGAGGAGGGAAGTTGCAAGGACAGCACAAAATTGGGTGATGAAAGCATGAAAAACAAGTTGGATATGGATGAATGTTTGAAAAATAGTGAAAAGGTAAACCAACACTTGACACTTGAGAAACAGAAAGGACTTGTGGTAACTGAAGGTAACAGAAGTGTATGCAGTCCTATATTTAAAAGTGATGTTACAGTAGAAAGAAAGGATACATCTGAAGAAGGTGTGTTTAAAGAAGTTTTAGAAAGTAGTTTTACCTGTAATGGGAATAGTAGGTTTGAAAAAGAAATTGGAATAAAGAAAGTTGCACAAGAAATAAAGGAAGTAGTTGATGGATCAGTACAAAAGAGTGTCACTGACATACTTGGAATGGAAGACAAGAAAAGTATAGCAGATTCTTTTTCTTTTTCAGTAGATACTAGTATGGAGACCATTGGCAAGGAAGTTCTTGAAAATCTGGTTGCAGATAGTCCAGAAATAAGGTCTAGTGATAATGGGTTATCAACAGTGTTAGTGACATCAACTGAAACGGAAGACTTTGAATCCAATATCCCAGAACCCTCAAATTTTATTGCCCCACTCCCCCAAAAGCAAAATGATAATGAAGTTGTTGCTGCATACACAGGATCAAATATTGAACATGAATTGACAAGAAAGGATAGCAGTATGAACAAGAAAGTGAAGGAAGAACAAAAATATTATCTAGCTGAACACGATAAAGGACAAAGTAATGTAATCAATTGGCTTGAAAATATGGAAAGCAAGGAACAAGTGCCTTCAGATGAAAAATTGGGTGAGCTTTTGAAAGATGAACAAGGCTCTAGAAATGTGGAAAAGTCAGAGAAAGGGAAGGAACTTACAGAGATTCAAAAGCAGGAGCCAAAGAAGCAAGTTGGTAAACAGGTTATGGGGAAGAAGATGGAGAAGGAGGGGGAAAAGGCATTAAACCAGGTGACAGAGATGCAAGAGAAACAAATGTTAAATCAGGTGTTAGTGAGCCAGCAGGACCAGGTGTGCAATGCAAAGGTGCAAGAGGAAGAAGTGTATCAGGTGCCTGAGGAGCAAAAGAAAATGTTGAATCAGGTTCTAGGGGAGAAAGAGGAACAGGAACAGGTGATAAATCACATGTCTGAGAAGGTAAAGGATGTCAAGATGTCAGCAAAGTATATCTCAGAAAGGCAAGGAAATGAACAGAATTTGGCCAAAGTCTTGAAGAGAAAACAAATACAAGAGTCAGAGGAAAAATTACAAGCATCAAGAGAGAAAAAGCTTGCAAGGGAAAGGTTTAAACTTGCTCAAAGATTTCTTGATAAAATCCAAGAAAATACCACAGTGGTGGAGGATATAAAGAGTACCTCTGAAGGGATAAGGTCAAAGCAGATACAACTATTGAAGAGAGTTGAGGCAGTGTATTTGCTGAAAAGGTATTTATTGATTTTATTAGTATTTGTCATTATTTGGGGGAATGAAAATGGTATGACTATGAATGCTAAAAGAAGACTGAAAGGTTGATTGCACATGTAACACTGTATGGGACAGAGATGTGGAATACAAAGGAGGCAGAAAGAAGTAGTTTAAATGTGTTTGAGATGAAGTATTTAAGAAGTAGGGTGGGTGTTATGAGGATGTATGAAGTTGGAAATGAGGGGGTGAAGTGGAGAGCAGTAGAAAAGGGAGCTGGCTGATGTGGTTTGAGCATACAAAAAGAATGGGTGTATTTATCTAATTGTATACAGGAAATTAGTAATCATCATGGGGTCATCTTTTACTCTCCAATTTATCATAGCCTCTATTTCATGTATGGTTCTAACTTTTGTTATAGGCTTCTTTTCCACTTGTCATCCCTGTCTGGGATATTGGCTGCATGTTATTGTGGCATTATAGGCTGCTAAGTAGCATGCAGCTAATACTCTAGGGTCTATATGGGTCACCTATGGGCCAGCCAAGCATCATTTTGTGGTAGAGGAAATCTTTGTTCATAGAGTGTCTAAAAAAAGGAGGTATAGTGATGAGGTGAGGTTATTTAATGTTTGCTGGAGAGAGGGTAGAGTGCTGGAGGACTGGAGGAGTGCCTGTATAGTTCTACTTTACAAGGGAAAAGGGGACAAGTGTGAGTGTAGTAGTTTCAGAGGGATTAGCTTGTTAAGTGTAGTTGGGAAGGCTTATGGGAGGATCTTGATTTAGAGGATTAGGAGAGGAACAGAGGGAGTAATTGGTGAGGAACAGTGTGGATTTAGGATGGATAGAGGTTGTGTAGATCAGATCTTTGTGGTAAGACAAATATGTGAGAAAGCTATAGGAAAGGGGAAGGATGTTTTTTGGGCTTTTATGGATCTGGAAAAGGCTTACAATAGGGTAGACAGAAAGGCACTGTGGGAGGTTATGCAGATATATGGGATAGGAGGAAAGCTTCCAGGAGCTGTCAAGAGTTTTCATGAGAGTAGTAGAGCTTGTGTCAGGATTAGAAATGGAGAGAGTGAGTGGTTCGAGGTAAAGGTGGGACTTCGTCAAGGATGCGTTATGTCGCCCTGGCTGTTCAACTTATATATGGATGGGGTAGTGCGAGAGGTAAATGCAAGGGTAGTGGGTCAGGGATTTGAGATGGTTAAAGAAAATGGAGAAAAGTGGGAGGTGAGCCAGCTGTTGTTTGCCGATGACACTGCGCTTGTGGCAGGATCGGAGGAGGGACTGAGGAAGTTGGTGACAGAGTTTGGGAGAGTATGTGATAGAAGAAAGCTAAAAATATGTGTGGGTAAAAGTAAGGTGATGAGATGTACAAGGGGTGAAAGTGGCAGTAGACTGGAAGTGAGCATTAAGGGAGAGTGACTGGAGGAAGTGGATAGTTTTAGATACTTGGGTGCAAATGTGGCAGGAAAAGGTGGAGGTAGAATGTAGATTGAGAGAAGCGAGTAAATGCCTTGGTGGATTAAAGAGTGTAATGAGGAATAGACATTTGGGAATGGATGCTAAGAGGAGACTGTATGAAGGAGTGATTGTGCCAACAACACTATATGGGGCAGAAACATGGAACATAAGAGAAGAAGAGAGAAGAGTTTGAATGTGTTTGAGATGAGGTGTCTGAGAAGTATGATGGGGGTTACTAGGCTAGATAGAGTGAGAAATGAGGAGGTGAGGAGAAGAACGGGGGTGGAAAGGGAGTTGGGAGATAGGGTTGATGAAAGAGTATTGGGATGGTTTGGACACATGGAAAGAATGAGTGAAGAAAGACTAGTAAAAGAGGTATGGAAGGCAGATGTGGAGGGAGTGAACATGAGGGGACATCCTAGGATGAGGTGGATGGATGGGGTGAAGGGGGCTTTGGGGAAGAGGGGAATGTCTGTTGAGGAAGGACGGGAGAGGACAGAAGACAGGGGTGAATGGAGAATGGTTGTATATGGATGATGATGTGATGCATGAGGTGGAATGGGTTGGGGGATGGGGGGTGAGGGAGTATGTGTGAGCAAATTTTGACATAGCCCAAAGGGATTTCTCCCCATCTTCTCCTTTTATGCATGGGTGGATGGAGAGGGGGGTTGCCGATTTAATGAAACGGCCTTACTGTGGATGTGCTGTGTTTGGCGACACTGCTTCTGACCCAGGGCAGTGGACAAGATGCAGGGATGACCCGTCATCCAGGAGGTGCTAAGATAGGAGGGAGGGTGGAGGGGTGTGGAGTGTATTCAGGGATGGAATTGGTGGGAATGATTTTATGCCTTTTCCTTTTTGGCTACCTCCCTAGTAAGAGGGAAAAAGCCTTGGTGTATGTATGTATGTACTCTGTTGCTGTCCCCCCACTCTTGTTACTGTCCTGTACCATTTCTCTTAATATTAGTTTAATTTTCTTTGCCTAACCCAGTGGGGGGAAAGAATGCTGCCACCAAGTCCTTCCAGAGTTGTATTAGGTGACAAAAATGGGATGGGGATAGGACTAGGCATCTTCCCTGTAGCTCCAGAGGGGACATTACTAAAAAAAAAGTAAAGGCATAAAAGGGTCTGGGAGGAGTTTTCCAACCAGTACCCTAAGGATTGGGTCTTTTAATGTGTGTTGATGTGGTACAGAGGAGAGTAAAAGGGAAGAGCTTGGCAGTATGTTCATGAGAAAAGAGATGGATGTGTTGGCATTGAGTGAAACTAAATTGAAAGAGAGGGGCGAGTTTGAATTTGGGAATGTAGTTGGAAGGATCTCAGGAGTGAAGAGAAGATGAGGGAGAGAAAGGGTGGCTATACTAGTAAGTGAAGAGATAGGTAAATGTGTTGTGGAGTGGAAAGAGGTTTCTTCAAGGTTAATGTGGATGAAGGTGAAACTGGGAAGGGAGATGTGAGTTTTTGTAAGTGCATATGGGCCTGGTAGTGAGAAGAGTGTCGAAGAAAGGGAGGCTTTCTGGATAGATTTAAATGAATGCATAAAGGGATTTGGGAGAAATGTCAATGTAGTTGTATTGGGAGACCTTAATGCTAAGGTAGGAAATGAACCAATAGGTGTAGTGGTTGGGAAGTGTGGAGTTCCAGGAATTTTTTTTAGTGAGAATTGATGTGGAGATATGTCTAGAGAGTTGATGATAGCAAATGTAGTGTTTAGGAAGAAAGTCAAGCATAAGTACGCATGGGAATAGTGTGGTGGATGGAAGGGTGGTAGAGCATTAATGGACTATAAAGTGGTAACCAGTAGTAAAGTAGGAAGAGTTGAGGATATACATGTTCTAAGGAGAGACTGGGGGAATATCACATAATTTTTTGGTGGAAGGTAACTGTAGTGGAGGATAGATGAAGAAAGAGGAAAAGGACAGAAGGTAAGGAGATAGTTTGAGTAAACTGCTTAAATGAGAAAGAAAAAGAAAAGGATACAAGAAACTGAGAGAGGAGTAGGAGGTACTGAAGGATAGAGTAGAACTAGAAGTGGAGGAGGAATGGGGATGGTTCAAGTAGGGTGTCACAAGGTGTGCAAAGATGGTGTGTGGAACAAGGTGGATGGGAGGAAATATAAGGAAGAGTAGTGGTGGGATGAGGAAGCAAAGAAGGATGTAGAAGAGAGGAAGTGAGCATTCACAGATTAGTTACAAAATGGGACAAGAGAATCATATGAGAGGTACAAAGAAAAGAGTAAGTGAAGATTAATATAAAGGAGGCAAAGAGGAGAGCAGATGTGAGATGGGGTAAGAGTATGACAGAAAATTTTGAAAGTAATAAAAATATGTTTTGGAAAGAAATTAAGAGAGGAATAGGAGGTGAATCAAGTAGAAAAGGTAAAGGTTGCAGATGGAGAGATGATAATGGAAGGGAAAGCAGTAAGAAGATGGTCAGAGTATTTTAGGGAGTTGCTAAATGAGGACAGGGAGGGAAAGGTAGTTGCAGTGGGAAGTGCTAAGAAAATGACCATGATGGGTGAGAAAAAGGGAGGAGAAGTAAGGAAAGATGAGGTGAAAGCAGTTAAGGTGATTAAAGGTAAGGTACCCGGGTTAAATGGATGTCATGCAGAATGTCTAAAAAAAAAAAAAAGGAGGTACAGTGATGGTGGACTGCCTAGTGAGGTTATTTAATGTTTAAGAGAGGGTAGAGTGCTGAAGGACTGGAGAAGTGCCTGTATAGGTCCATTTTACGAGAGAAAAGAGAACAAGTGTGAGTGTAGCAGTTTCAGAGGGATCAGTTTAAGTGTAGTTGGGATGAATTATGGGAGGGTCTTGATTGAGAGGATTAGGAGAGGAACAGGAGTAATTGGTGAGAAACTATGTGGGTTTAGGACAGGCAGGGGTTGCGTGGATCAGATATTTGTGGTAAGGCAGATGTGTGAGAAAGCTTTAGGAAAAGGTAAGGATGTTTTTTGGGCTTTTATGGATTTGGAAAAGGTTTATAACAGGGTAGACAGGAAGGCACTGTGGGAGGTATTGCAGGTATATGGGATAGGAGAAAGGCATTTAATAGCCGTCAAGAGTTTTTATGAGAGTAGTAGAGGTGTTAGAATCAGAAATGGAGTGAGTGATTTGAAGTAAAGGTGGGACTTCGGCTGGGATGTGTTATGTCACCTTGGCTGTTCAATACATGGATGGGGTGGTGCGAGAGGTAAATGCAGGGGTAGTGGGTCAGGGATTGGAGATGGTTAAAGAAAATGGAGAAAAGTGGTAGATAAGCCAATTGTTTCTGACGACACTGTGCTTGTAGCAGGATCAGAGGGAATGAGTAAGTTAGTGATAGAGTTTGAGAAGGTATGTGAAAGAAGGAAGTTTAAAATAAATGTGGGTAAAAGTAAGGTGATGAGATGTACAAGGGGAGAAAGTGGCAGAGTGGAAGCGAGTATGGGAGAGAGACTGGAAAAAGTGGATAGTTTTAGATACTTGGGTGTGAATGTGGTGGGAAAGGGAGGTGTGGAGGTGGAGGTAGAATGTAGATTGAGAAGCAAGTAAATGCCTTGGGGTGAGATTAAAAAGTGTAATGAGAAGTAGACATTTGGGAATGGAGGCTAAGAGGAGATGTATGAAGGAGTGATTGTGCTGACAGCACTGTATGGGGCAGAAACATGGAACATAAGAGGAGTTTGAATATGTTTGAGATGAGGTGCTTGAGAAGTATGATAGGGATTACTAGGCTGGATAGAGTGAGAAATGAGATTAGAACAGGGTGGAAAGGGAGTTGGGAGACAGGGTTGATGAAAGAGTTTTGGGATGGTTTGGACGCATGGAAAGAATGAGTGAAGAAAGATTAGTAAAAGAGGTGTGGAAAGAGTGAACATGTGGGGATGACCAAGGATGAGATGGATGGGTGAGGTAAAAGGGGCATTGAGAAAGAGGGGAATGTCTGTTGAGGAAGGACAGGAGAGGACAGAAGGTAGGGGTGAATAGAGAATGGTTGTGTATGGATGATACTGTGATGCATGAGGTGGAGTGGGTGGGGGATGGGTGTGACGAAGTATGTGAAAAACAAGTTGATGCACCCCAAAGGGATTTCTCCCCATTTTCTCCATTTCTGCATGAGGGGACGGAGAGGTGGGAGGGGGTCGCCGATTTAATGAAGTGGACTTGCTGTGGATGTGTAGTGTCTCATGACACTGCATCTGACCCAGGGCAGTGGGCGAGATGCCGGGATGACCCATCATCCAGGAGAAGCCAAGATAAAAGGGAGGGAAGTGGGTTGAGTATGTAGGGATGGAATGGGTAGGAGTGGTTTTATGCCATTGTTTTTTGGCTACCTCCCTTGTAAGGGGGAAAAAACCTTTAGTATATATATGTATACTTGGAATTCGTGTATTGTGTATCTTGGCTGGCTACCTCCCTTACAAGGGGGGAAGAGCCCCTTGGTAAATAGATGTATTGTGTGTGTATGTAGAATAATGTCTTATATTCTCAGTGATGTGATTATATTTTCTCATTAGTTATTTCCATTTTGCAGGAAAACAATGAATGAGAGTGTGATAAAGGTGTCTGATTTGTTGCATTTGGTAATGAAGGACAAAAAGGAGCAAGCAGGTTTGTCAGAGGAAATTCGCAAGTTGCGTCATCAGTTGCATAACATGGAGAAGCTCTTTAAGGTAAAGGATTAAATTCTAATTCTAATTTTTTAAATGAACAATCAATTGAGTGTTCAAATTTACAAGTCATGACTTTCACTACAGAACATAATAGAACTTACATAATTCCTCTTTTGAAACCAAACCTGAAAACTGTGCATCAAGCAGACCTATCTCACAGCTGACCACAATATCTCAAGTGATGGAGAGGCTAGTAGCAGTAAGAATCAAAATATAGTACCTAACTCCCCCAACCAACACTGATTCAAGGAAGCCCGCTCTACCTGCATACTGCTCACAAACATCACACAACTAATGCGAGGATTAAAAAATAAATAAAATAAATTAGTACACACATACATGCATACATACATATACCAAAGGCTAATAAGATGAATATAATAAATTAAATAAAATAAAAATGGTTATGGTAGCCACAGCCAATGACATAAACATAGCTTTTGATAAGGTCCCTTGACATGGACAATCCAAAGAGATTATTTTAACATGCATTCATAACAATGACAACAAATGGTTAACCAACTTCATAGAAGTAACCTAGAACAACCAAATCAGGAACAAAAAGATAACTCAGTGGAATCCAGTGTAATACTTTCACCTTTACCTCCTCCTCCTTCCCCCATTTTTTCTTTACAACTTTTCCTTCTCTCCCTCCTAACCATGCCCCCCTTCCTCTTCCCCATCTTTTCCTTCTCCCCCTTCTTCCCCATCTTCCCCAACTTCCCCTTCTCCCCTTCTTTCCCCCTTTTTTCCAATGGGGTATTGTCTGCATAAGTTTTTCAGTCAGTATGTTAGAGTCTGGTGAATGGAGAATGGTTGTATATGGATGATGATGTGATGCATGAGGTGGAATGGGCGGAGGGATGGGGGTGAGGTAGTATGTGTGAGCAAAATTTGACGCAGCCCGAAGGGATCTCTCCCCGTCTTCTCCTTTTATGCATGAGGGGACGATGAGGGGGGGGGGTCACCGATTCAATGAAGCGGCCTTGTTGTGGATGTGCTGTCTTGCGACACTGCTTCTGACCCAGGGCAGTGGACAAGGTGCAGGGATGACCCGTCGTCCAGGAGGAGCTAAGAGGGAGGGTGGAGGGGTGTAGAGTGTATGCAGGGATGGAATTGGTGGGAATGATTTTATGGCTTTTCCTTTTTGGCTACCTCCCTTGTAAGGGGGAAAAAGCCTTGGTATATGTATGATGTATGTATGGTTTTAGAGTCTTCAGTGATACTCTTGTGGACCAAAGTCATGTAGCATTCTTTTTTTGTGATAAACTATTCTGCATAAAAAAGAAAAAAAAATAGAAAGTGGACCACTTTTCAACTATAACTATCCCTATGCTCTGTTACATCATATACCATCGGCTTTTTCCCCCTTACAAGGGAGGTAGTTAAAGTCAAAGGCATAAATCCACTCCCACCCATTTCTTCTCATATACTCCACTCCCATTCATCACCTCCCTCTCGCTTTTCTTGCTCCTCCTGGATGATGGGTCATCCCCACATCTTGCCCACTGCCCTGGGTCAGAAGCAATGTAGCAAGACACAGCATGCCCACAGCAAGGTTGCTTCATTTGCTCTGTCTTGGTAAATCTTGGGCGATGGGGTGAGGAAGTATGTGTGAAAAACAAATTGATGCAGCCCAAAGGGATTTCTTCCCATTATCTCCATTTCTGCATGAGGGGACGGAGAGGGGGGGGTCGCCGATTTAATGAAGTGGCCTTGCTGTGGATGTGCTGTGTCTTGCAACACTGCTTCTGACCCAGGGCAGTGGGTGAGATTCAGGGATGATGTGTCATCCATGTGGAGCCAAGATAAGAGGGAGGGAGGTCCTGGTGAAAGGGAGTGAAGTATATGGGGATGGAATGGGTGGGAGTGGATTATGCCATTGTTTTTTGGCTACCTCCCTAGTAAGGGGCCTTTGGTGTAAGTGTGTGTGAGGATACGAGGGTTGTTCCAAAAGTAATGCCTCCTATTTTTTAACTCAAAAAGTTGAAGAGGTACAAAGACGGGAGTGGCACCATTAAAACAAGCGACATTTTGTGCTCCAGAATTTATTTTTCTACGTAGTCACCACCATTCTCAATGCACTTTTGCCAGCAATGAACGAGAGCCTTGATGCCCCGATTGTAAAAGTCGGTGCCTGCTGAGGCGGTCCATTTTGTCATTCACATCTCTGTCACCACTGAAATCGACGAACCCATCTCCTAACTGTGCTGACATCAACTGCATTGGCTTCGTAAACATTCACCAGGCGCCGGTGAATGTTGATTGGTTCAATTTTTTCTGCATGGAGGAATTCAATGACTCCTCTCTGCTTCTGACGCGTGTCCATGACAGGGATTGCTTTCTTAGGCTGCGTTTCCACCAAGCGAGTCTCGGCTGATTCTCCTCAGCTGTCATGAGTTCGTTGAAGCAGAAACGACATCGGTTGCAATCTTTCATTTTTTCAATTTTCAGAAGTCAAATTGCCTTCGTGTCATATACTGAGAAACTGAATGGCGAAATGAAAGGAGCTAAACCTTTACGAATGTCAGGCAGATTGTTGAAGTGTTCTTAGGGAAGTCTAGAATGCTGCAAGCAAAGTCTCCTTCTAGCCATTCAAATTTACAACATTTGGCGAGAATCGGCCTGGACTCACATGGTGGAAACGCAGCCTTAGAGTGTCACACCATCAATATCTGCAACAGAGAGATGAAACTTTCAGGTCATGAGTGCATAAGTTCAGTAATCATAACAATGCAATTTTCAATTCCCTCTGATCCCTTTGGGCGGAATAAAAAAATAGGAGACATTACTTTTGGAATGACCCTCGTATAACAGCCTAAAAGTACCAGAGTAATTGCTGGAGAATGTCTACAGTATGATTGGATGAAGAAAATGAGGTTGAAAGAAAAGAAGGGAGAGGTGATACAGCTTTAATAAATTAAGAATAAGTAGAATTTTTTTTATTTTGCTTGATACTGAGAGTACCATATTTTTTTCATTTAAGGCAAAGTCAGCAGCAGTTGAAAATAAATTGTCTCAAATCAAACAACTGGAAACCCAACTGGAGACTGATAAAAATAAAATGGAACAACTAGAACGTCGAGGAAAATCACTTGGCAAACAGGTAGAGAGAAATATATTTTTTTTTTATTCTAGTTTTCAGTGGTAAAACTGAATAAACCTTTTATATACATCACATTGTGTGTGTGTATATATATATATATATATATATATATATATATAATATATATATAATATATACTGGGCATGTAATATATAAATGTATATGTTATACCCCCATCTGGGGTATTGGCTGCATGTGATGGCAAAGTAGCATGCGTGCAGTTGATACTTTAGGGTCTATATGGGGTGCCCCTACAGACCAGAGCCACACATCATTTTGTCTGTGATAGATGAGGACTTTGCTCACAGAGAAATGATGAAACTTTTATTATACTGCTACTGTCCCTCTGTTATGCTGTCTCCCAACCCCATGTTACTGTCCTGTACCATTTCTCTGAATATCATTTCCTTGTTTCGCCTACCCTGTGGTGGGGGGAAAAGAATACTGCCACCAAGTATTTCCACTTGGATCGTAAGAGGTGAGGAAAATGGGATGGGGATTGGGACCAGGCATCCTTCTCCCAGTAGCCCCACAGGGGACTTTCCTAAAAAAAGTAAAGGCATAAGAGGGTCTAGGAGTTTTCCAACCAGCACCCTAAGGTTTTGGTCTTTTAATGTGCGTGGATGTGGTAAAGATGAGAGTAAAAGGGAAGAGATAGGTAGTATGTTTGTGAGAAGAAAGATGGATGTGTTGGCTTTGAGTGAAACTAAGTTGAGAGGGAAGGGCGAGTGTGAGTTTGGGAGTGTAATTGGGAGGTGTTCAGGAGTGAAGAGAGGGAGAGAAGGGGTGGCTATACTAGTAAGTGAAGAGATAGGTAAATGCATAGTGGAGTGGAAGGTTTCCTCAAGGATAATGTGGATGAAGGTGAAACTGGGAAGGGAGATGTGGGTTTTTGTATGTGCATATGGGCCTAGTAATGAGAAGGGTGTAGAAGAAAGGGAGGCTTTTTGGATAGATTTAAATGAGTGCATAGAGGGATTAGGGAGGAACGTCAATGAAGTAGTATTGGGTGACCTTAATAGGGTAGGAAAGGAACCAATTGGAGTGGTTGGGAAATGCGGAGTTCCAGGAAAGAATCGTAGTGGAGAGTTGATGGTGGAGATGTCTAGAGAGTTGATGATAGCAAATACAGTGTTTCGGGAGAAAGTCGAGCATAAGTACACATGGGAGAGGGTGGTGGATGGAAGGGTGGTAGATAGAGCGTTAATGGACTATGTAGTGGTAGATAGGAGTATAGTAGGAATAGTTAAGGATGTACATGTACTAAGATAAGAGGGAGGGTGGAGGGGAGTGAAGTGTATTAGGGATGGAGTGGGTGGGAATGGTTTTTATGCTTTTTTCTTTTTGGTTACCTCCCTTGTAAGGGGGAAAAATCCTTTGGTATATGTATGTAATCTATATATCTCAAGTGGATGGCAGGGGTGCCACCTCATCACTACATGCCCAATTGTGGGGAATTGTATTGACTGACACCCACCTTACAAGGGAGAAGTGGACATCTGGTACATGTATGATGCTACTTTTTTGTTTTTCTCTAACTCAAATCTTGCCTTTTTTATTACAGATATATGGAAATGGTTATTGCCTTCCCAAAATGGCAAAGGTGGTACCGGCAGATGAGTTAAAGAAGGGTACATCAAGTGCTGTGTTTAGTACTTCAAGATCACCCATACCCAAAAGTGAAATATCAAAGTCAATAAGCCAAAAGAATACAAAAATACAATTGACCAAAAATGAAAAGGCCATTGGAAATGGTAAAAATATTGAAAACCAACCCAGGAAAAATGTTGGTTTAGAAAAGCAAAAATTAAGCCAAGTTCAAAAAACAAAAAAGCTTTCTGGAGCTGTGCCATATGTCAAAGTTCTTGGGAAGACCCATGATTCTCAGAATGAAATACCTAGTCCAAAAACTGGTTTACCAAATGTTCAAGTTAAGCCGAGCAGTGAATCTAGTCGAACACTTAGGAATGCCAAATCTGAGGAGTAAGTATTAAATGTTTTGGTCATTTTATGCATAATACTAATTTACAATAGATGAAAAGTACCTGTCAAATAGTATTAATGGAACCTGTTAAATATTCTGTACTTTGTTTTTTACTTTTACAGCATTATAAAACACACACACACAGACACACACACACATGTACGTTGGATTCACAGCGAAGATTGGAACTGCGGAAAAGGAGGGCAATTTTCGTGGATCTCAACGAGGGAGTACCTTTGTTGTATTAGTGGGGAAGGGGGAAAGCTCGTGGTGTAGTGGGAAGGTGAAGAAAAAAGAGAAAGGGAGGGATTAATGAGGGAAATGGAAGGAAATGAGGAAGGAGACAAACGGGCTCCCCTGGAGATCGGAAGAAATGTCAACAAGAGGGCAGACGATGCAGGTGAAGTCGAAAATATCAGTAAAAGCATTGAATTTAGAAATATAGATAAGAACACAATAGAAAGTGGAGATATTAATTTCTATGGATTTAATGAGGTGGGGGGATGCCAACCTCTCCTGATTAGCAAGTCTAGAGGAAAAGCAAAAGAAAATGACTGAACATTGGGAGGCAAGGTTCAACCAACTTGCACAGTTTACACAAAGAGTTGATAAATTGGAAGAACTAAAGAAGAACCAAAACCTAAGGAAATAGAAGAATTAAAGACAGTTAAAAAAAATAGTAAAAGATGAGAATGAGGAATTAAAGAATAATAATAAAGAGAATAAAGAGTCCATAGCAAAAGAAGTACAGGGTTGGAAAAAAGTCCAAGAGAACAACAAAATTGTATTTAAAGATATAGTGACACAACAGATGAAGGAAACTAAGGACACAGTTATTAAAGTGATGAGAGAGGAGAATATAGTAAGAGACTTAGCGGACAAAAAGAAATGTATAATTATATTAGGGATGGAAGAGAAGCATAACCCAAATAGGACTACAAGAGTAAAAGAGAAGGAAAAGGTAAAAAAGATATTAGTTCAAGAGAATGAACAAGAAACGGAAAGAAATTGAAGAAATGTATATAATAGGGAAATACAATACACATAAGATCAGACCAATTAAGGTTAAATTCAGGTCACAAACGACAGCAGAGAATATCTTGGTAAAAACAGGGAAACTAGCAGAAAGGGATCAGTATAAACAGGTATGGATAAAAAGAGAAATGAATAAAGAGGAAAGAGAGGATGAGAAAACAAAAAGACTAGAAGCTAAGGGAAAAAAAAAGAAAAAAAACAGTCAAAGAGAAATTCTATTGGAGAGTAGTGGATATGAAAGTGAGGAAATGGTTCATAGCAGAGAAAAACGGAAGGGAAACAGAAAACACGATGGAAGTAGCAGAAAATTGAAAGTGTTACACAAATATAGATGGCTTAATAACAGGCTTGAATGAACTGAATAATTACCTGAAGGAAAAAGAACCGGACATAATGGGAATTGTAGAGACAAAATTGAAAGGCCCACTACCACCCAACAGTGTAGGACATGGTGCATATAATTATTGGATTAGAAACAGAGGTTAAACAAGGGGATGGAGTAATGTTCCTGACTAAGAAGGATATAAATGTGAGGAATATCACATATGGAAAGAATAGAGATGCTTATGATGGAAGTGGAGGACAGGGATGGGAAGAGCAGGAAGTTTGTAGTAAATTATGTGCCTCCTAAAATGGCTTCATGGGAAGAGAGAGAACACAAAAATGTTAGAAGACACAAGGATAATACTAAATAAGATAATGGAGGAAGAATAGTTATTTATGGGTGACTTTAATTGTAAAGAAATCTGCTGGGAAGAGATGACAGTGAAGGGTGGAGAAGACCTGTGAGGAAATGTACTACTTGATATGATTATAGAACATACAATGACGCAATGGATACAAGAGAATACTAGGTATAGAAATGAGGTAGAACCATCAAGATTGGACCTAATAATCACATCAGAACCCGAAATAGTGGACAAGATTGAATATAAGAAACCAATAAGTAAAAGTGACCATATATTGATTGAACTGGAACTAAATGAGGAAAAAAATATATATATAGAAAGGGAAGGTTGATGTATGGAAAAACTAATTTTGATAAAATATGAATTCTTTCAGAAAGCAGACTGGGAAAAGATACACAAGGAGGAAACAACAGTACATAAGAACATAAGAATGAAGGAGACTGCAAGAGACCATAAGGCCTACACTAGGCAGCTCCATATCCATCACCACCTGTGATCCACATCCATAAAATTGTCTAATCGTTGCTTAAAACAACTGATAGTTTCAGCACTTACATAGTTATTAAGTTTTTTCCATTCGTCGACCACCCTGTTAGTAAACCAATTCTTGCCTATTTCCTTCTTAAATTTAAATTTGTCCACTTTATAACCATTACTGGAAGTCCTGCCCTGTTGTTTTAATATGATGACCTTGTTTGCATCACCCTTGTTAAAGCCTTTGATCCACTTGAACACCTCAATTAAATCACCCTACACTCATCTTTCCAGAGAGTGTAAGTTAAGGTGCCTAATCCTCTCTTTGTAAGGTAAATTTCTGAGTCCATATATCATTTTGGTCATTCTTCTCAGTACTAATTCTAGTGAATTGATGTCCATTCTATAGGACTGAGACCAAAACTGTACCACATAGTCAAGGATGGGTACACCTGTGATCCACATCCATAAAATTGTCTAATCGTTGCTTAAAACAACTGATAGTTTCAGCGCTTACTACATGGTTATTAATTTTTTTCCATTCGTCGACCACCCTATTAGTAAACCAATTCTTGCCTATTTCCTTAAATCTAAATTTGTCTACTTTATAACCATTACTGCGAGTCCTGCCCTGTTGTTTTAATATGATGACCTTGGTTGCATCACCCTTGTTAAAGCCTTTGATCCACTTGAACACCTCTATTAAATCACCCTACACTGCATCTTAACAGAGAGTATAAGTTAAGGTGCCTAAGCCTCTCTTTGTAAGGTAAATTTCTGAGTCCATATATCATTTTGGTCATTCTTCTCAGTACTGATTCTAGTGAATTGATGTCCATTCTATAGGACTGAGATGCATAGACAAGGATGGGTCTAACTATCGCTAGATAGAGTTTAATAATTACCTCTGCCCTTCTATTCGTTACCATCCTAGCAATGAAACCTAATGCTCTGTTTGCTTCATTCCTGGCACTAATGCACAGATTCCTGGTTTTAAGGTCCAGACTCGCTAGAACTCCAAAGTCTCTCTCGCACTCAGTTTTCTCTAAAAGTGTATTATCTAAGCTGTATCTAATTTTGGGGTTGTGTAGCCCTATGTTTAACACACTACACTTAGAGATATTGAAGTTCATTTGTCATTTCACCGACCATGTGAACAATTTGTTAAGATCATCCTGCAGAATCTCTGCGTTGTCTCCTGACATAATTAGGCGTCCTATTTTAGTGTTGTCGGCAAACTTCGAACATCACTATCCCATTGTCTAAGTCATTTATGTACATAATGAACAAGGGACCCAAAACCAAGCCCTGGGGAACCCCACTAATAACATTGCCCCACCTAGATTTTACTCCATTTATGGTCCACTTGTTTTCTGTTACTAATCCAAGCTCTAATCCATTCTAACACATTAACTCCTATGCCATGGGGTTTGATTTTATTTAGTAGTCTCTGGTGTGGCACCGTGTCGAACGCTTTGCTAAAGTTAAGATAAATAACATCGTAATTTTCATTGTTATCTGATGCCTTATATACTTTAGTGTAAAAGGATAGAAGATTAGTCACACATGACTTACCCTTGGAGAAACCATGCTGTGAATCACAAATTAGATTATATCTTTCGATGTGTTCTCTGAGTCTACTATTACTGATTCAAGCATTTTTCCTATAACTGATGTCAAACTGATTGGCCTGTAGTTGCATATAAATGATCTATCTCCCTTCTTAAAAATAGGAACAACGTTTGCTTGCCTCCAAGCAGTAGGCACAAAACCAGTGTCTACTGATTTATTAAATATTTCAGTTAACTGGTCGCAGATTTCCAATTTACACTCCTTAAGCATTCTTGGAAAAATATCGTCTGGACCCGGGGATTTTGCAGCTTTAAGTCTTTCAATCTGATTGACTACTACTTTACTAATGCTGATATTAGATAGACTACTTTCTTCATCCCCTCTGAAAACCGGATCACAGTCAGGTACTTTATCTAACCTCTCATTAGTAAACACCGATAGAAAATAATTGTTAAACTCCTCACTCGTTTTTTCCTCCGATTCTATCACGACATTTTCATTGTTTTTAATTGGTCCTATTCTTTCTTTATTTTTTGTTCTATAGAGATGATGATGAAGAGGAATGGACCATTTTGACAAAAATTTATAAAGGAGTGGAAAAGTATGTTCCAAGACAAAAACAAGAAAAAGGATATGTAGTGTTGGTACAACAAAAGATGTAGGGAGTTAAAAGACAAAAGGGATAAGGCTTGGATAAAATGGAAAAAAAGACATAAGACCTGAAAAATGAAAAATATATACTAATTATAGAAACGAATATGTACAAGTGTGCAGAGAAGAAAAGAGTATGAAAAGGATGTCATAGAAAAATGTAAAGATCGACCAAAACTTATTTTACAGATTTGTAAACAACAAACTGAAAAACTAACAAGAATTAGAGAAACAATGACAAGGAGTTGAATACACAGAGGAAATAGAAATGGCAGAAATTATGAACAAGCATTTTAAATCGGTGTTTATGAGGGAGAACATACAACTTAGAGATAGTGGGAGGAGAAAGCCCCCCTATGAAAGAGAAGTAATAAGGAATGAAATAATGAATCGCTTGAGTAACCTCGATGTCAGAAAATCGCATGGACCAGATGAAATGGCAGACTGGATTTTGAGAGAATGCAGGAATGAACTAACAGACAAAATACTTAGTCTAATAAGCAGTTCATTGAAAGAAGGAAAAGTTCCAGAAGATGGGAAAAGAGCAAATATTGTACCATTATATAAAGGAGGAAACAAGGAAGACCCTACTAACTATAGACCAGTCTCTTACAAGTACGATAGCTAAAATTTGTGAAAGAATGGTCAAAATTAGATGGGTAAGGCATTTGGAAAAAAAAACATACTAAATCCAAGGCAATTTGGATTTAGACATGGACGATCATGCGTCATAAACTTAATGTGTTTCTATTCAAGGCTGATTGTGCATTTCTAGACCTGAAAAAAGCTTTAGATAAAGGTGCCACATAAGAAGTTGCCAAAGAAATTAGAAACTGCAGGAGGAATACAGGGCAAACTGCTGAAGTGGATGGAAGACTTGCATGAAAGAAAAATGAGAGTGGTGATAAGAGACACACACTAATTGGGATGAAGTGATTAGTGTAGTTGCAACTCATTACAACAAGACTTGAACAAGATCTGGAGATGGACTGAAAAGTGGGAAGTGAAATTCAATATCAAGAAATGTGGATAATAGAATTTGGAAAAAGTAAAAACAGAATATTGAGAGAGAATAAAATTGGTGAAGAAGAGGTCAAAAATGTAAACTCGGAAAAAAACCTCGGAGTGATGATCAGCAGACATGACAATAAAATAGTTGGAGAAACCTCCAATTTATTGAGGTCAATAAAAGTGGCATTTGTCTATTTGGACGAGGAAATGAAAAAAAAAATACACGAATAAGACAAAAACTCGAGTACGCAGCAACACTATGGACACTATAAAAAATTAGAATACAAATAGCAACAATAAAACTGGCACCAACTCTTTCCAAATTGACATATGAACAAAGACTGCCCAAATTAGAATTACCAACTCTGGAACAAAGAAGAGAAAGAGGAGACCTACTATCTATAGAATTATGAAAGGAATGGAAATCTTAGATAATGATTTATTGAAATGGGACAATGGAAAAACAAGAGGACACGAAAAGAAACTCAAAAAAGATAATTACAGAAGAGATCTGAAGAAAATAGCTTCCCACACAGAGTGATAGACACTTGGAACAAATTAGACAAAGAAACAGTGTGTGTAAACACTTCAAGATTTTAAGAAAAAACTTGATACTGAGAGATACAAAGACTATCATAGCTCCCTTCCCTTACTTTACAACTAAATAAATACAACTAGGTAAATACACACACACACACTTATGTATATATATAATTATTCAGCTGTTTATTTGTTCATCGGATAATTAAGTTTCATGTATGACAAGAATTTATGAAGTGCAACATATAATATGGTTTGTGTTTAGTTGTTCTTTGCAGAAGTTGGATGAAATGAGCGAGTTGTGTCCATATGATCTACTTGGACGTTGTAATGATGACTCCTGTCTCTACCAACACCTTCGTCAGAAAACCAGCAGTGAAAAGGAAACGTCAGCTCACCAAAGTAAAAGGCCACTGTATTTATTTTCCTCCTCTTCCTCTTCCTCTGTGTCCTACCATACATAATTTAATGCATCATACTAAAGATCCAGTGATGTAATTTGAATGTCATGTTTCATCAACAATATTAAGAAGCTGAAATGCATAGGAGCCAGTGGTGGGTTACCTGCAAGATGGGCAGCAGTCATCTCCCTGCCCCTTTACAAAATCTATTAACCTCCCTTGCCTTCATCAAGAGGTGCAGCTGATGCTCATTCTTTAGATAAGGCCTGAATACAGTTGCTAGCCACTGGATCTGCAGTCAGTGGAACTTGAGGCATTAATTGTCATTATTGAAAGTACATTCAGATTCATGTAGTACTTGTTAGGGAACTTAAGTAGATGGCTGTACCTTTGGAACAGCTTGGATGTAGTTTACTTCTCTAATTTTTATGGATCAATAATTTGTGATCATGCAGTTTTGAAGCTAAGATTTTGTTTATATAATGTTTAATGGTTTGGCAATATTTGGAGAAAAAAAATTCACAGATATGAAAACATAACTAAAATTTGTTTCAGAACAAGAAAATGGAAGGCAAATGGTTAAAGAGAGAGCCAAGGGAGCAACAGGAAACAAGGATGGAATTTTACAAACTGGAAGAGCCCAAGAAAGTAGTGTTGAGGAGGAGTTTAAACAGACAGCTATTACTTTTAGTTCAAAAGTCAGCAATATAATTTCACATGTAACACAACTAATTAAAAAGTCTTCTATAAGAAACTCGGGACAAGGTAGTTCTGATAAAGAAAATAGGAAATGTAGGAGTGATAGTGAAATACAAAATGTTAAAGAAGTAAAAGTGGTTTTGCAAGAGGCAGCATTACCAACTGAGCCTTGTTCAAATAGTTCTAGTGTAGAAAGTGAAAGTCAGCAAAGTGAATGCTCAAGTCAGACAGGGGATTTGTCAAGTCAGCCTACCACTCTAGAACAGGTGACTATGAAGCCAGATTGTCCTGTCTCTAGTACTCAAAGGTTAGTCAGTGGAGCACCAGTTAAGAAAACGGAATTGGCTAGTGAAACACAGGTTAAGGAATCTGAATCAGCCAGTGAAACGCTGTCTAAAGAAATGGAATCGATTGGTGAAACACAGGGTAAGGAAATAGAATTGGCCAGTGAAACACTGGTTCAGGAAGAAGAATTGGCCAGTGAAACACTGGTTCAGGAAGAAGAATTGGCCAGTGAAACGCTGGTTCAGGAAAAAGAATTGGCCAGTGAAACAATGGCTCAGGAAACAGAATTAGCCAGTGAAACAATGGCTCAGGAAACAGAATTAGCCAGTGAAACAGTGGTTAAGGAAACCAGACGGGCCTGTGAAACACTGTCTAAAGAAACCAAGTTGGTAAAAGAAACACAGAATGGCAAAATGGAGTTGGTTAGTGAAACACAAGACTTGAAAGAAGTTCAATTGTCACCTTTAAAAACTGATGTTTGTAAGAATAATAGTGAAGTGAACATAGGCAAGGTTGTACCTAAAAGACAAATGAGGGCAAAACGCTGTGCAAATAGAAATACCAGTAATATTGGAACTATTGGAACTAAAAGGAGAAAACTTAACAAAGAAAGTGATGATGTGAAAAGTCCCAGTATGTGTCATACGCATGAAGAAGAGAATGAAGTAGCCAAAGATGTACAAGTAATTAAAGCAGTTAAAAATGCAGACACTTTTCAGAGTGGGAGAAGCAACAGAGGTGGAACAAATGTCAAACGTGGACGTGCTGGACCTAGTCGTGGCAGGAGTAGAGTTTCCCGCACTAGAAGCAAGATTGTTTGCCAGGAAGTGAAACCTGCAGGATCAAGACGAGGTCAAAAAGAAACAAAGAGGGGCAGAGGAAGAGTGAAAAGGAGAAGCTGTTAAAAGAGAAGGGGCTGAAGGCTGGAGGAAAACAAAAGTTTCAGTAGACTCATCAGCTACACAGGAAAATGGGTGATATTACTCCATACTTTGATTAATATAAGCATTTTAAATATAAGCATGTTATTTTACAAGTTCCATTGTGAGTAATAGGTATTGTTGATATGTGATATATTTGAAGTCAAACACCTATGCTTCAACTTTGGTAAATTCAGGCTTGAAAGATTATATACAAAATATTTTTGTAAAATTCAAGCAGTCATACCAGAAATTTTCATAATTTCTTTGTCAGCTATTTGTACAGGTTGGACTATTATACATGCTGCACGTGTTACTGATTCATAGATTGTGCGAGATGTGCTTGAGCACTTGTGCAGTGCATAATTTCAGAAGGGTCTTGTTTCTATATTTAAGGTTATTTTCATGCACCATAATTCAGTCATAGGACAGGAAATGAAAAAGTATATTATTTTCTAAATCTAAATCATAAATGTGCTGACTTAATGAAGGATTAGCATTGATATCTACCTCTTCAGAAATTAAGTATTTTGAAATGTTTGTTTATGCACCTGACCAAACTCTTGAGTTTTTCCAGAATGCTCTCCTTGGCTAAGAAGAGAAAGTAGTGCACCTTCAGCAAGGCAAGTGATAATGTTGTATATTCTTTACTTAGATTTTACATAATGTAGGCATTTGATATTACGTATACTTGAGGGTTATTGTGGGACTTGTCTTGAAATATGTGGACTGGGTACAGGAACTAACAATGAAAGCCATTTAATGTTTATGTAATTTCAACAGTAACTACTGTCAGTTTTAGCAATTTTGAAAGTTAATGGGAAAATGTATGCATCATTGTTTTTATAGTATTGAACCTCTTCAAATACATGGATGTGCGCGTGCACACACACACACACACGACTCGGTGGCGCAGTTGGTAGAGCGCTGAACTGCTACCATAGTGGCCCGTAGTTCTTGGTTCGAATCCTGCCCAGGGCCGAAATTATTTCGGTACCGCTGCGCTTCGGGTCGTTACTCTGACTCTCGTGGGCAGGGAGTTGGGGGTGTGTGTGTGTGTAAGGTCATAGCATTACCCATAGATCGGACCTACGAGCTCTGAGCTCTCTTTCGGGAGGGAAATAGCTGTCAATCACGAGTCCAACATGTGATCCAAAGACCAAGTGAAATACACACACACACACACACACACACACACACACACACACACACACACACACACACACACACACACACACACAGAGAGAGAGAGAGAGGAATGGATGAAAAATTTCTTAACTGGTAGAAAAATGAGAGTGGTACTTACAGAGAAAAATTCGAACTGGGAAGATGTGAAAAGTGGCGTCACACACACACACACACACACACACACACACACACACACACACACACACACACACACACACACACACACACACACACACACACACAGGAATGGGTGAAGGATTTCTTAACTGGGAGAAAAATGAGAGTGGTACTTAGAGAGAAAAATTCAAACTGGGAAGATGTGAAAAGTGGTGTCCCACAAGGCTCTGTATTGGCCCCTTTAATGTTTGCCATATATATGTAAATGATATGGATGAGTGAGTTAATTGTTTAATGAACTTCTTTGCTGACGATGCCAAATTACTCAAGAGAGTAAGAACAGAAGAAGTTTGCAGATCACTGCAAGATGACCTAGACAAAATATGGGAATGGAGTCAGAAATGTGAGATGAACTTCAACATCAAGAAATGTAGCATAATGGAATTTGGAAAAAGTAAAAATAGTATTGGGACAGTATAGAATTGGAAACAAAGAAGTCAAAAAAGTCGATTCAGAAAGGGACCTAGGAGTAATCATCTCGAGTGACTTGACACCTGATAAACATGTCATTAAATTATTTGGAGAGACTTATGACTTATTGAGATCAATGAAAGTGGCCTTCAACCACATAGATGAGATGGTAAAAAATTTTTTTATTACGCTGATAAGACCTAGACTAGAATATGCTGCAACACTGTGGGCACTTAGTACAAAGAAGAACATAAGAAAATTAGAGTCCAAAGAGCAGCGACATAAAGGGCACCTACACTGTCAAATCTGACAGATGAACAAAGATTGGAGAAATTACATCTGTCAACACTGGAACACAGAAGAGAGAGAGGCAATTTGTTGACCATTTTCAGAATTATGAAAGGGATGGAAATTCTTGATACATACATACATACATACATATACCAAGGCTTTTTCCCCCTTCCAAGGGAGGTAGCCAAAAAGGGAAAGGCATAAAAACACTCCCACCCATTTCATCCCTAAATACACTCCACACCCCTCCCACCCTTCCTCTCATCTGAGCACCTCCTGGATGACGGGTCATCCCTGCACCCTGCCCACCGCCCTGGGTCAGAAGCAGTGTCGCAAGACACAGTACATCCACAGCGAGGCCGCTTCATTTAATCGGCGACCCCCCCTCTCAGTCCCCCTTTGCATATAAGGCAAGGACGGGGAGAAATCCCTTCGGGCTGCGTCAAAATTTACTCACACATACTACCCCACCCCCCACTTCCCCGCCCATTCCTCCTCATGCAGTCACAACATCATCCATATACAACCATTCTCCACTCACCTCTGTCTTGATAGAGACAACTAATTAAAATGGGACAGAAGAGAAACGAGGACACGAAAAGAAACTAAAGAAAGACAGTTACAGAAGAGACCTGAAAAAAATAGCTTCCCACACAAAGTGATTGATGTCTGGAACAAACTGAATGGAGAAACAGTGAATGCCAGAACTATACATGATTTTAAGAATAAACTGGATGTGGAGAGATACAAAAATGGGTCGCTACGAGCATAGCTCTTGTCCCGTAAAATACAACTAGGTAAAATACACACACACACAATATTAAAATTAATAACAAAAAGGGTGGCACAAGACATATCAGTAGCATTTCACCCAAGACAAGATCATGGAATGAAGTAGAATACAGAGGCTTAATAAACAATATAACTGAGGAATTAGAAAGGGTTATAGAGAAAAATGGAAATACTACTCCTTTAGGTGACTTTAAATGGTTATTTATCTGTATACCAAGAGCCTCTTTCCCCTTGTGGGAGGTAGCCAGCCAAGACATCCACCCACTTCCACCTATTCCACTCCCATCCACTTCCACCTATTCCACTCCCATCCAACAGCCATTGTTTCCCTTTCATCTTGGCTCATGGACAAAGGGATATCCCCGTCTCCTGCCCACTGCCTGGGTCAGAAGCAATGCAACAAGACAGCACATCCTCAGCAGGGCCACTTCAATTACATGGTAATCCTCCCTCCTCATCCCCTCATGCAAAAAAATAGAGAAGACTAGGAGAAATCCTTTTGGGCTGTGTCAAAATATCATCCATACACAACCATTCTCCACTTGCATCTACCCCACGCCTTCTCCCATCAACAGTTACTTCAACTGTGGAGGGGTAAATTGGGAAGAATGGGAAACATAAGGTAAAAAGACTTGTGGGGCAGCATATTACTGAACATAGCAATAAGCTCTGTAATAACCCAGTGGATGAAAGAACCAACATGATGGAGAGATGATGAAAAACCCACAAGACTGGATGTGATTTTAACCAAAAGAATCTGAGGTGATAGAATTGTTGAATTACCGATACCCATTTGGTAAAAGTGATCATTTGGTTGTAGAATTTGTGCTCAAAGCAGGAAAGACAGTATCAAATGAAATATCAAGGAAATTATAATTTTTCAATGGCAGATTTGGAGCGGAAAAAAAGTTTCAAAGATCCAGACTGGAAGGAGGTTTTATTAAGTTATAGAGGTAGATTATCTTGTAGAAGATTTAAAACATGAGTTGAAAAATACATACCCAAAGTGACAAGAAAAAATCAACAAAATACATGCACTGGCATAATAAAAGGGACAAAATAAGGAGAGGTGGCAAGAAAGAAAAGTGACAAGAGATTATTTAAAAAATATATGTATATACAAGATTAATAGAAAAAGAAAAAAGTTTGAAAAGGATGTATTTGATACATGCAAAGAATATCTGAGACATGGTAGAGTGCTGGAGGACTAGATAAGTGCCTGTATAGTTCCACTTTACAAGGGAAAAGGGGACAAGTGTGAGTGTAGTAGTTTCAGAGGGATTAGCTTGTTAAGTGTAGTTGGGAAGGCTTATGGGAGGATCTTGATTAAGAGGATTAGGAGAGGGAGTAATTGGTGAGGAACAGTGGATTTAGGACAGGTAGAAGTTGTGTAGATCAGATTTTTGTGGTAAGACAGATATGTGAGAAAGCTATAGGAAAAGGTAAGGATTTTTTTTTTTTTTTTATGGATCTGGAAAAGGCTTATGACAGGGTAGACAGGAAGGCACTGTGGGAAGTTTTGAGGATATACGTGATAGGAGGAAAGCTTCTAGGAGCTGTCAAGAGTTTTTATGAGAGTAGTAGAGCATGTGTCAGGATTAGAAATGGAGAGAGCGAGTGGTTCGAGGTAAAGGTGGGACTTCGTCAGGGGTGTGTTATGTCACCCTGGCTGTGCAACTTGTATATGGATGGGGTGGTGTGAGAGGTAAATGCAAGGGTAGTGGGTCAGGGATTGGAGATGGTTAAAGAAAATGGAGAAAAGTGGGAGGTGAGCTAGCTGTTGTTTGTGGATGACACTGTGCTTGTAGCATGATCAGAGGGATTGAGGAAGTTGGTGACAGAGTTTGGGAGAGTGTGTGAGAGAAGAAAATTGAAGATAAATGTGGGTAAAAGTAAGGTGATGAGATGTACAAGGGGTGAAAGTGGCAGCAGACTGGAAGTGAGCATTAAGGGAGAGCGACTGGAGGAAGTGGATGGTTTTAGATACTTGGGTGCAAATGTGGCAGGAAAGGGTGGAGTGGAGGTAGAGGTAGAATGTAGATTGAGAGAAGCGAGGAGATGCATTGGTGGATTAAAAAGTGTAATAAGGAATAGACATTTGGGAATGGAAGCTAAGAGGAGACTGTATGAAGGAGTGATTGTGCCAACAGCACTGTATTGGGCAGAAACATGGAACATAAGAGAGAAGGAGTTTGAATGAGATGTCTGAGAAGTATTATGGGGGTTACTAGGTTGGATAGAGTGAGAAATGAAGAGGTAAGGAGGAGAACAGGGGTGGTAAGGGAGTTGGGAGATAGGGTTGATGAAAGAGTATTAGGATGGTTTGGACACATGGAAAGAATGAGTGAAGAAAGACTAGTAAAAGAAGTATGGAAGGCAGATGTGGAGGGAGTGAACATGAGGTGGCGTCCTAAGATGAGATGGATGGATGGTGTGAAAGGGGCTTTAGGGAAGAGAGGATTGTCTGTTGAGGAAGGATGGGAGGGGACAGAAGACAGGGGTGAATCTAGAATGGGTGTATATGGATGATGCTGTGATGCATGAGGTGGAATGGGTGGGTGGATGGGGGCTGAGGTAGTATGTGTGAGAAAAATTTGACGCAGCCCAAAGGGATTTCTCTTCGTCTTCTCCTTTTCTGCATGGGGGGTCGCTGATTTAATGAAGTGGCCTTGCTGTGGATGTGCTGCGTCTTGCAACACTGCCTCTGACCCAGGGCAGTGGACAAGGTGCAGGGATGACCCGTCATCCAGGAGGTGCTAAGATAAGAAGGAGGGTGGAGTGTATTTAGGGATGGAATGGGTGGGAATGGTTTTATGCCTTTTCTTTTTGGCTACCTCCCTTGTAAGGGGGAAAAAGCCTTGGTTGTATGTATGTATAAAGGGGAAGCTGAAACTCAAAGAAGGAATATAGAAATTGAAGGTTGAAGGAATTGTACATGAGAACATTAGCACAAGCAGAAATAATGCATAAAAGTTTTCAACCTCCCAGGTGAAACTACCACACACAAGATCATTTCATACTACACTGCCCCACACTTACCTTTTTCTGACAGTAATACAAATTATAGTGAGTGACTTTGGATGTGGCAGTTTTACTGGTGGATGTGGGTTTCATGGAAGAGAGAACTAAGGCAACTGAATAGTTATTTTGCTTATGGATTTATTTTTTACTTAATATATTTTTTCATGAATTTTATACAGAAATAATAGTTTTCTTTGATGCAAGAAAAACGAAGTGTTTTTTTTTTCTTTTTCAGAAATCAAGCCATCATTTAAAGGTTAGTGGGTAAATGGTTATTAGTTTTGAAAATGTATAGTTTGCCAGTTTTGTATTTAGATTTGAAAGTGATGGAGTTAGGTCATAGATAGCCTTTAAAGATATTGCCATATATTGATAAACCAAATTATTGAGCATTGATTAACTTGGTTGTCTTGTTAACAATTATACTGAATGGTCAAGGTATTATGATAGTTTATACTAAAGTTCTTAGTAATTGAGAACTTCCTTACTGATTATGATTCCCACTTTTCAGGGCACAGCAACTGCTCTACCACCCATTTTCAATAAAACAATTATTTTGTAGGAATATATGTAGTTTTGTTGTTTTCTAGAGGATTTAGTACAATTATTGAACTTCAGACAAAAATGTTAATTGCTTAATTTCTAAAACTGATTAATTTTAAGAAGGTTGCTTAGATTTTCTAGATGTACAGAAGCTTTAGAAGGAAATTTGAAGGAAGCCCTCAGTCATTTGCTTTATGTTGTATGTAATATTTGCATTCACAGGTGCTGCCATCTGGTGCCAAGGAGACCGTAGTGAGGGTAAGATGTAAACAACCACATCACAACGTTAATATTGACTGCACCTTGCCATCTCATGCACTTTTCTTTCCTGTGATAAACCACTTTGAGTTTTCCGTTTTATCAGTAGGAAAGGGGGAGTTTTAATCCTTTTTCTTTTCACTTTTTTTCCTTGTATGTTCAGTGCTCAAAGATATTAATGATTTTATTAGATTAACTTTTGATTCATTGCAATGAATATACCTTGTTATAGTGTATATTGTTCTTAAATTAGGGAAGGATAATATTGGCATTCAAATTTTTTTTATACTAGAGCCTGTTTACAAATTATCAGAAATCCATGTTAGCATTAAAGTCCTTATGTCCAGCTTGACTATATAGTGTTTGAAGATGTATGAGGTTAAATCATCGCAAGTGAAATGGCACAGACGGGTGTGGTGTTTGTCCTCACATTTTCCCATCAAGAGAGCTAGTGACATGGTTACCACCGCAGGAGCAGCATCAACAAGAAAAGTGACTTTCAACAAAGGAGATCTAGGAAACATTGCCTCCACCATCCTTCATCCCTGTCACCTGTAAAGGTGACATGGCTGTGTGGTGGTGAAATGTGTGTATCCATAATGTAGTAAGCGGTGCTGTAATGTCATGCTAGGAACCTTGTGTTCATGGCGTGATACTTTTGAATTGTTCCTAAAGGATGTATTTTTTGCACAAAATAAACGAGAAAGCATAATATATGTTTCATTACTCATTGTGTGAAGTTATATAAAAGATAAATATGAATATGAATGCTTGCTGGACGAGCAGGTTAGAGGATTGCTACTTGTGGTGGAAGTTGAGGCAACTCCAGCCCAAACCCTGCTACCAGTGAGTTGGACAAAGGCATAGTTCAAATAATTCGATACTACAAAGTCCTTTGTAAGGGGTACTGTGCTAGATAGGGGAAGTTTGCATGATTAAACTGAATCATAAATCTCAAGAAGGACTGGAAAGGGAGACAAAGGAGGAACTGAAAGGGGATATTTTCTTTCCCATGCCTAGGTACTTGGCATTGCTGGAAATGGATAGGCTTCAGCAAGTTCATTCAGACACTAGGTGGTTAATTAAAAGAAAGGTAATCATTATGAAAGGAGAAGAGATTCTAATACTGGAAATGGAAGTGTAAAGGCAGAAGTTAGTTTGTATTCTTCAATATTTGGAGAATTATTGTTGATGCATGAAAGAAAATCAAAAGATAACAAATTACTTGAGGGCAAGAGAGCTAGGACCTCAACCAGATTTTCTGGGAAAGACCAGCTATTGCCTCACCATGTGTGATCAACTTCCAGGGAAATGGATGATTGATGGTATATCTAATTACTCTCAAAACTTATTTTGCAGTTTAACAGTAACTTAATTTTTCTGATTAATAGCCCAGTCCATCAAAGGTGTAAGACGGGGCAGATGATCTCTTGAACCCCATAGTTCAGTCTACATGGGAATATACTCCCATTGTACTTTAGCCTGATCTTAATCGGTCCATAAATTGGAAGGTAATTGTGTTGCACAAACAGAAGTGGGATAGTCTTGAATCATATATACCAAGGGTTTTCCCCCTTACAAGGGAGGTAGTCAGTCAAAAGGCATAAATCCACTCCCACCCATTTCATCCCCTCTCCACTACCTTTCACCACTCTCTCTTTTCTTGGCTCCTGGATGACAGGCCATCTGCATCTTGCCCATTGTCCTGGGTCAGAAGCAATGCAGCAAGGCTGCTTAATCATACAACCAAAGGCTTTTACCCCCTTATAAGGGAGGTAGCCCCAAAAAAAAGGCATAAAATCCATTCCCACCCATTTCATTCCTATTACATTCCATTCCTCTCCATCCTCTTCTCCCCTCTTATCCTGGCACCTTCTGGATGACAGGTCGTCCCTGCATCTTGCCCACTGCCCTGGGTCAGAAGCAGTGTCACAAGACATGGCACGTCCACAGCAAGGCTGCTTCATTAAATCAGCAACCCCCCCAACTCTGTCCCCTCATGCAGAAAAAGAAAAGACGGGGAGAAATCCCTTTGGGATGTTTAAAATTATCGTGCACATACTCCCTCATCCCCCATCCATTCCACCTCATGCATCATAGCTTCATCCATACACAACCATTCTCCATTCACCCCAATCTTCAGTCCTCTCCCATCCTTCCTCAACAGACATTCCCCTCTTTCCCAAAGCCCCTTTTACCCCATGAATCCACCTCATGTTCACTCAATCCACCTCTGCCTTCCACACCTCTTTTACTAAACTTTTTTCAGTCTTCCATGTGTCCAAACCATCCCAACACTCATCAGCCCTATCTCCCAACTCCCTTTCCACCCAGTTCTCCTCCTCGCCTCCTCATTTCTCACTCTATCCAGCCTAGTAACCCTTGTACTTCTCAGACACCTCATCTCAAACACATTCAAACTCCTCTCTTCCTCTCTATGTTCCATGTTTCTGCCCCATACAGAGCTGTCAGCACAATCATTGCTTCATACAATCTCTTGGCATACATCCAAAACGTTTATTTCTCACTACACTTTTTAATCCCAAAGGCATATACTCTCTTCTCTCAATCTACATTCTACCTCCACTCCTCCCTTTGGTACCACATTCACACTCAAGTATCTGAAACTATCCACTTCCAGTCTCTCCCTTAATACTCTCTTCCATTCTGAGTGGTGGGATTAGAAAGCAAAGAAGGTTGTAAAAGAAGAAATGAGCATACACAGTTTGGTTGCAAAATAGGACGAGAGAATCATATGAGAGGTACAAAGAAAAGAAGTGAAGCATAAGATATAGGAGAGCAGATGTGAAATTGGGTAAGTATGACCAATTTTTGAAAGTAATATAAAAATGTTTTGGAAGGAAATTAAGAGAGGAAGGGGAGTAATCAAGTAGAGAAGAAAAAATGAAAGATGTAGATGGAGAGATGATTATGTAAGACTAATAAATGGAAGATGGACAATATTTTAGGGAGTTGCTAATTGTGAAGGAGGATAGGGAGAGAAAGTTGCAGTGGGAAGCACGAAGAAAATGACCCTGGTTAATTAGGAAAATGGAGGAGAAATGAGAAAGATGAGGTGAAAACGGTTATTAAAATTATGAGAGAAGGTAAGACACCTGGATGAGATGGTTTTCACACGAAGTGTAAAAAAAACGGAGATACATTAATGGTGGAATGTTTGGTGAGGTTGTTAAATGTTTGTCTAACATAAGGTAGAGTGCTGGAGGAGTGCCTGTATAGTTCCAGTTTACAAGGGAAAAGGGGGACAAGTGCTAGTGTAGTGGTTTCAGAGGAATCATTTTGTTAAGTGTAGTTGGGAAGGCTTAGGAGAGGAACAGCATGAGTTTAGGATAGGTAGGGGTTATGTGGATCAGATTTTTGTATTAAGATATGTGAGAAAGCTTAAAGAAAAGGTAAGGATGTTCTTTTTGGATGTTTATGGATTTGGAAAGACAATGTGGGAGATATTGCAGATATATGGAATAGGAGGAAAGCTTTTAAGAGCAGTCGAGCTTTTATGAGTAGTAGAACCTGTTATAATTAGAAATGGAGAAAGTGTGTGGTTTGAGGTAAAGTGGAACTTCGACAGGGATGTAGCATGTGACAATGGCTGTTCAATTTATACATGGATGGGGTGGTGTGAGAGGTAAATGCAAGGGGAATAGACCGAAGATTGGTTAAAGAAAACGGAGAAAAAAGGGGAGATATGCCAGTTTGGTGATGACACTGCGATTGTAGCAGGATCAGAGGAGTGATTAAGAAAGTTAATGATGAAGTTTGGGTAAGTGTGTGAAAGAAGGAAGTTGAAGATAAATGTAGATAAAAGCAAGGTGATGAGATGTACAAGGGGAGAGGATAGAAGCAAATTAGAAGCGAGTATTAAGGGAGAGAGACTGGTGGAAGTGGATAGCTTTAGGTACTTGGTGCGAATGTGGCGGGAAAGGGAGGAGTGGAGTTGGAGTTAGAACGTAGATTGAGAGAAGCAAGTAAATGCCTTGGGGGATTAAAAAGTATAATGAGAAATAGACATTTGGGAATGAATGCTAAAAGGAGGTTGTATAAAGGGATGGTTGTGCCGACAGCACTGTATGGGGCAGAAACATGGAACATAAGAGGAAGATTTTTAAGTGAGAGTTGAAATGCCTGAGAAGTATGGTAGGGGTTACTAGGCTGGATAGTGAGAAACGAGATGAAGAAAGCAGGGGTGGAAAGGGAGTTGGGAGATATGGTTCGTGAAAAAGTATTGGGATGGTTTGGACATGGGAAGAATGAGTAAAGAAACATTAGTAAAAGAGGTGTGGAAGGCAGGAGTGGAGGGAGTGAACATGAGGGGGCAACTAAGGATGAGATGGATGGATGGGGTAAAAGGGGCATTGGGGAAGAGGGGGATGTCTGTTGAGGAAGGGAGAAGACAGATGATAGGGGTGAGTGGAGGATGGTTGTGTATGGAGGAGGATGTGATGCATGGAAGGGACTTGGTGGAGGATGGAGTGTGATGATATTTTGACGCAGTCCGAAGGGATCTCTGTCTTCTCTTTTTCTGCATGAGGTGATTGAGAGGGGGGGGGGGGTTGCCGATTAAATGAAGTGGCCTTGCTGTGGATGTGCAGTGTCTTGCTGCAGTACCTCAGACCCATGGCAGTGGGCAAGATGCAAGGATGACCTGTCATCCAGGAGGAGCCAAGAAAAGGAGGGAGGGATGATGAATGGGAGTGGGGTATGTGGGGATGAAATGGGTGGTAGTGAATTTATACCTTTGATTTGGCTACCTCCCTTGTAAGGGGGGAAATGCCTTTGGTATATGTATGTACAAGGGAGGTAGCCGAAGTCAAAAGGCATAAATCCATTTCCACCCATTTTATCCCCACATACTTCACTCCCATTCACCACCACCCCCTCCCTCTTTTCTTGGCTCCTGGATGACGGGTCATCCCTGCTTCTCGCCCACTGCCCTTGGTCAGAAGCAATGCAGCAAGGCACATCACATCTACAGCAAGGCTGCTTCATTTAATCGCCGACCCCCCCTCCCCGTTCCCTCATGCAGAAAAGGAGAAGACGGGGAGAAATCCCTTCGGATTGCGTCAGAATATCATTCGCTCGTATTCCTCACCCATTCCCATGCATCACAGCATCATCCATACACAACTATTCTCCACACACTCCTATCTTCTGTCTTCTCCTTTCCTTAAAAGACACCCCCTCTTTCCCAATGCCCCTTTTACCCCATCCATCCATCTCATCCTTGGTCGCCCCCTCATGTGGACTCCATCCACCTCTGCCTTCCACACTTCTTTTACTAATCTTTCTTCACTCATTCTTTCCACGTGTCCAAACCATCCCAATACTCTTTAATTAACTCTATTTTCCAACTCCTTTTCCACCCCCACTCTCCTCCTCACCTCCTCGTTTCTTACTCTATCCAACCTAGAAACCCCTACTAGAATCAGTACAGAGAAGAATGACCAAAATGATACATAGACTCAGAAATTTGCCTTACGAAGAGAGGCTTAAGCACCTTAACTTACACTCTCTTGAAAGACGCAGAGTGCGGGGTGATCTAATAGAAGTGTTCAAATGGATCAAAGGTTATAACGAGGGTGATGCAAACAAGGTCATCATAATAAAACAAAGCAGGACTCGCAGTAATGGGTATAAACTGGACAAATTTAGATTTAAGAAGGAAATAGGCAAGAATTGGTTAACTGATAGGGTGGTCGATGAATGGAGTAAACTTAGTAACCATGTAGTAAGCGCTGAAACTATCAGTTGTTTAAAAAAAAAACGATTAGACAACTTTATGGATGGGGATGACAGGTGGTGATGGATACGGAGCTGCCTAGTGTAGGCCTTATGGTCTCTTGCAGTCTCCTTTATTCTTATGTTTATACTTCTCAGGCATTTCATCTCAAACATTTAAACTCTCTCTTCCTCTCTTATGTTTTGTGTTTCTGCCCCAGACAGTGCTGTCTGTACAATTACCCCTTCATACAATTTCTTCTTATCATTCATTCCCAAATGTCTCTTTCTCATTATACTTTTTAATCCCCCGAGGCATACACTTGCTTCTCTCAATCTACGTTCAACCTCGACTTTCACTCCTCTCTTTCCCGCCACATTCACCCCCAAGTATTTAAAACTATCTAATTCCTCTAACCTCTTTCCCTTAATATTCATTTCCAATTTGCTTCCATCCTCTTCCCTTATACATCTCATCACCTTCCATTTATCTACATTTATTTTCAACTTCCTTCTTTCACACACTGTCCCAAACTCCATCAATAACTTCCTTTATCTTTCTTGCTATCCTGCTACAAGCGCAGTGTCGTCAGCAAATAACAAGTGGCATATCTCCCATTTTTCTCAATTTTCTTTAACCATCTCCAATCTCCGGCCCATTCCCCTTGCATTTAACTCTCGCACCACCCCATCCATGTGTAAATTTAAAAGCCATGGCGACATGATGCATCCCTGCCGAAGTCCCACCTTTACCTCAAATCACTCTCTCCCCATTTCTAATTCTAACACAGGCTCTACTACTCTTGTAAAAACTCTTGACTGCTCTTAAAAGCTTTCCTCCTATCCCATATATCTGCAATACCTCCCACAGTGCCTTCTTCTCTACCCTGTGATAAGTTTTTGCCAAACCCATAAAGCCCCCAAAAAACATCCTTACATTTTCCTAAAGCTTTCTCACATATCTACCTTACCACAAAAATGTGATTCACACAACTCTTACCTTTCTTACACACACACTGTTTCTCACTAATTGCTCCCTCTATTCATATCATAATCCTCTCAATCAAAACCCTGCTTGTGATTGAGTTGTAGCGTTAACATCTGCATGGACAAAAGTGATGATCACTGTCGCGGCGGAGTATCCATTGACAACACTGAAATCATTGCCCTTTTCTTTGAGTGGTTTGAGATCCTTGGGTCACTGCACAGGCATTTAGGGGCTTACTGAGTGATAGAGTTCAACCTGTCCATGCATGTGGAGGAGACAACGAGGTCTTGAAAGATTCACGTACTTTGGTTATGTTGAGGATAATACCGGGTCATCTTAGGAAGTCCTTCAAAGTATTGTTATGGCCAAGGATGTCACAGCCTCAGTCAGTCAGAATATGTGGCATTGTTGATATTCATGTAAAAGGACTAAGATTTGAAACTTTAAGTCTTTTGTGCTCCCTGTCTTGGTATATGACCGTGAGACACAGATAATGAATGCCAACTTGAACAGGGGTCATCACGTATCTGGTTCCTAGTGGCTTCAGAGAATTATGAAGCCATAGAATGACTGTGACACTCGGTCAAGACTTATTACCAATTTAATTAGTGAATGTCAACTCAGACTATATGGCATGAAGTACATTGACGTGATTTTGATGCCATCCACAGGGTGATCTCCACAAGAAACAACCATCGATGTAAGAGACGAATGGGACGACCACAGAACTCATGGTTGGAGCAAGGTGGCTTGGGATGAGAAGGGTGGCTGTATGGGAGACTGCATGGAGAAACCGTAGGGACTGGGGTCGGCGTTTGAGTGTAGCAACTCCCCCACTACCATGTCCCAGTCATTTGTCTTTCTAATGGGATTAATGGAGAAGAGAGGTGGAACGGGAGGGTAAAAGCGAAAGGGAGAGGATAAGGAGAAAGAAGTGCCCTTTTCCCGGTCCTTGAGCCTGGCACTGCCCTGACAACTCAGTGGACACCCGCATCCCTGCCTCACTTTGAATATAAGGACATTCCTTGTTGACAGCGCAACTTGCACAAGACAAATACATCTCTTTCAAATCTGTCAGGTATGTGATATGTATGTATGGACTCCTGTAACAGTTATAAGTTGTTAACACCTTCACTGCGCTGACGCCATCTCTACTGAATAGAATTTTCCTGGCATTATGCCAGGAAAAATATAATTTGCCTCATCGTTCGCCAACAAAGCCGCTACTTCAAGTGAAAAAAAAGCACACTACAGTGTCTGGCGAAATATCCGCATTGCTATCTGGGTGTTAATTGGGATGGGCCAGAACCCCTAGGCTGCCGAAGAAAAAGGGTTACCATGGCGGTGAGTGGAATAGTCTGGCAAGCGCGAGACTGAAAGAAGGAAAAGAGTTGTGCATATTCTTTCCTCTCGTTGTTGGAGGAAGAGAAGGGTCAGGAGAACAGGAGTCAGCAACTACCACCCCACCCTCCCTCCCTCCCTCGTGCCACGAGCGTCATGACGCAAAATATCTATAAAAATCCTTAATTTTAATTTTTATGGATTTCTATGTGAAATCTGAAATCACCATCGTCTTCAGTTGTTTAGGTAGAATACATGTTTTATTCTACATTTGTTATCATAATTGCTGTAAACATCGATTATATATAATTATAAGTAAAAATGTGTATAAACCGATAATTTCTTTTCCTTGACATAATTACTTAGTTTCTTACCTATCGAGTTTTGAAAAAAAAAAAATATATATATATATATATATAGTTGTAGAATGACTGCTCTTTCTAGGGATTAAAAACCAAATTTTCTTATCTTGTGAGCAAATTGGAGGAATGTAATATTTTCTGAAGGAGGTGAAGAATTTGCGTGTCACTGATGCGTGTGTGGAGCAGAAGTCTGCAGGACTACCAACTGTACCGAGCTGCACGGTAGAAATTGATTGTAATTTCTTATTGGAATGGAGTTATGACATGTGTTGGAACCTTCTAGAAGTTTTGTTCGAGAACTGATGTCTGACTTCGTCCTAGAAATTAAGACATGTAAATGATATATAGCCGATCACCATAATCATACGACTTTATAGCCTTGTTTCCTTATTTTTGGATGTTACTTGTATATCAAAATTTTCCTTTTCGTTTTTAAAAGGTCATAATTATTTTACGTGCATGAAAGAGCTCTCGAACATCAAGATTTCATAATATTGTTTCTTTCCTTTGTAAAGATTTATAATCCTTATCATAAACCTTAGAATATATTGTGTAATATTTTTTATATAATATTGATATAGAAAAAAATAAGTAATTAGATAACATGATGAAACCTCGGGTGAAACCAAGCGTTTCTCACAGTCGCAGAAACGACTGTAGGCCAGACTTAATTCAGCTATCGTACAATACGGTCTACTCCGGATGTCTAACTTGATATTTGAGATTCTGGTCGTCCTGTGGCATGAACAATTATCACCCAGTGTAGATAGCCAGTTTGCTATCGTAGGATCTTACACTTCTACGCAGATAGATACTTTGCTATCGTAAATTAGTATTGTTGAGAATTCTGTTCAACAGTCGGCTTGATACGGTTTTCTGTGGTAGTAACTCAATTACTCAGACTTTGGTCAAACCCTGAGGCTTGAATATTTCTTTGCTTATATAATTGTCTTATTGTAAAACTACTTTTTTTCTTGTAGAAGTTGTCCAGTGGTCAGAATCCTAAGGCTTGAACATTTCACTATTGTACATAGCTCAGTTTCCCATTCACTTCATTAAACCTCTAAAATTTTTCGTCATATGTATAATGACCCTTTTTCTCCTATCTAATTACCTTCTGTGCGCGGCATTCAAAACAACTTTGTATGGGAAAGCGATCGTGCACAGATTTGTGAAGTTTACTATGATCCCAGTGAGGATCGAGCAAAAACTTAATTCACACGACCGTAACAATATATATATATATATATATATATATATATATATATATTCATATATATATATATATATATATATATATAAATAAAAATATACATAAATATATATACATATAAATATATATGAAGAGTTTAGTAGGAAAATGAAAAACACACGGAGTCCGAGCGCTTTCGTGATATATTCACATTATCTGTACTCCTTGATAATGTGAATATATTAGGAAAGCGCTCGGACTCCGTGTGTTTTTCTTCTTCTTAGTGGACTCTGCATATATGTGATTCACGTGTGACTTGGGAAATTTATGCATATAAATATATATATATATATATATATATACATATATATACATATATATATATATACTGTATATATATATACACATATATATACATATATATATACATATATATACATATATATATACATATATATACATATGTATACATATACATATATATGTATATATATAATATATATATATATATATATATATATATATATACATATATATATTAGTATAAATGGGCAGTAAGTTTTCTTGTACACATGTTCGATTGAAGACCAGAGCTAATTCAATATCCACTATCTTAGTGATTTTCTCAATATTTCTAATAGTTTGTTTGATTCTTGAGGGGAGGTCAAACACAATACTTCCAAGATCCATGATGTTATTGCAACGAAAAACATAACACAAAATATAAATACAAGCTTTCGGTTGAGTCATCCAACCATCTTCAGGTAAGTGATTCTGGATTCCAAGAAAAGACCACCTCGCTTGCGCGGGATCGGGTTTTGTGGGAGGGCAAGAATGTCTGTTAGAAAATTAAAAGATAGTAGTGTATAAAAGAGGTCTATTGCCACCGGGCGAATTGCGAGCGAGTAGGGGCTAGTTTGTTGTCATGGCTTAGGAGGACTGGACCGGGAGCTTGGAAGGCAGCGCTTGACGCCGAGGTTAGGATTACCAACGGGGTTAGGATCACCAATGAAAGTTTAGAAAATTGTAGGAGGCGTAGTAGTAGAGAAAGGTGGAAAAACGGAAAAATCTTTAGTGGGAGGTAAACTGAAATGAGAAGATGTAGTAGAAGAGAAAGTGAGAAAGGAAGCGAATTTTAGTCGAAGAAAAAGTATGTGTAGATGTTTGTGCGTGTGTTGTGGCTCTGTTCGTGAGAGGTGTATGTGTGTATCTTACGAAAAGTGAGTTGATTTCACTTTCCGCGTGTAGAGAGTGGTCCTGATAAGCCACAGGGGGGGTGAGCGTACCCTGATTATCCCCAGGTTTTGGGTTTGAAGTCCTTTTAGAGTTGATCAAGGGGCGGTGCGAGGGGTGGCAGACGGGCGGTGTACACCCGCCTGCCGACGTCAACGAAGAGATCAGTGACCAGAACGGGAGCGGCAAGGAGATAACTCCCCGCCGCCACCGCTGGCGAGCGCGAACCTGATGAGCCACAGGTGGGGCGAGCGTTGCCTGTTTATCCCCAGACTGGGTTTGGAATTCGGAAGAGTAGATTCAGTGGCGATGCGAGGGAGGGGCAGACGGGCGGGTGTTGTATGGTCTCTTTCCTTCCAATCACAACTCTGAAAACAGAGAATTACGCGATTGGAAATTGTGTGTAAATGTCAGAAGTGTAAACTCGCTCACCAGCGTCGGCGAGAGGCCAGCGTTTGGTTGCGGGCCGGTCGGACAGAAAGGTGTCCCAAGTCTCTCCGTCAACCAGCCTGCGGTCAGATTGGGCGTACTGAGAGAGACGGTTGGGCCTCTGCTTTGCTAGCGAGAAAGTATGCATGTGCCTCTTTTCTTCCAAGCACTACTCTGAAAACAGAGATTTACGTGACTTGGGAAATGTGTGTGTATTTGTATTGGTGTAAACCCGCCTGCCGACGTCAACGTAGAGGTCGGCCAAGCCAGACCGGCGGCAGCTAGGAGATATATCTCCCAGCCACCACCGGCCGGCGATGATACTTGGAGCTTGTGGAGAGAGTTGGTTGAATAGACGTCCGACCTCTAGGAGCGCTGTGTTGATTCTGTAAGTGAGATTACATATACAGAACAGGAGTTTAAATACAAGTAAAAAGGGGGAACTAGGAGAGTTAGGAGTCAGGTACTGGACGGAGGTGAGGTCTTCGTATCAACAGGACGTCGCTGGACAGCTGGTCACGGTAGCCGGACGTTTGGGCCTTGTTGCCACGCAGCCTCGCTGTGTAGTTGTAATGTACTAACTGTGTCTGTCTGTATATTAATGATAGGAGTGTATTGTGTAATGTAGACTCTTTC
The DNA here is from genome assembly GCF_046742065.1 of Oratosquilla oratoria. Lineage (NCBI taxonomy): Eukaryota > Metazoa > Arthropoda > Malacostraca > Stomatopoda > Squillidae > Oratosquilla > Oratosquilla oratoria. The sequence goes on from NC_134778.1 coordinate 90,216,521, forward strand.
TAAGATGTGTAGTTTCTTGGTGTTGTTACATTGTTTAATTATTTTTGTGTTGTTGACAAGCCTTTATGTAGGTTGGTATTTTGATTACAAACTTGTACAAACTTGATAATTCCATTTGTCAAGAAATTAGTAAGATAATATCAGGTAAAATGTAACCCAACGAATTGACCTAATGTCGCCCTGTATCATTAGTAGAAACAGTGACCTTGGCGACTGTGACCTGATGTCGCCCCACCATCTTAAGATAATTGACAATGACCTTCCGCTCTCCAGGGGGTAATTGGTCGCTACGCTTATTCAAACTGTCCTTGTTCCTTTGTATCATGTATATATTTTCTGTGCATTCCTATCACTATGTACTTATTGCACTGAAGATGTAATATACGAAAGCGCTCTGCTTCGTTAGTTTCTTTTTTCCAAGTGGTCTACTTTGCATAAGTGAACACACGTACCCGTGTTCTTATTAGCATCATAGGTATATATATATTGGTGAAGTGTGGTAGGAGATTCTCTCTGAGGCATATTCTGTTAAAAACGACAGAAAAAGAATTATTAATTAACTTTTTCCGTGAGCTCTCAAGCTTGCGAAAAGTAGATTTTTGGTAGGGGGAAAGGGAGTAAATAAAATTTCCAAAACTCATAGGAAACACAAAAGTTATAATGAACAAAAAAATACAGTACACAGTAAACAAAATACAAGAAATGAGTACAAAAAAATACAACAAAAAACAAAATACAAGCAGAACAAATTAGATTTCAAGACGTTTCGCAGATCTTTCTGCATCCTCAGTTGAAGTGAATAAGAATGAAAAAGGGAGCATATTTTAAATGAAATTGAAAGCATGGGGAGAAGTCACCGTGTTGTAAATGGGGGAGGTCATACGTGCTGTCTGTTTGTTAGGAAGCAGTGTAACCACAACCCAACCTTTCCTGTAATTCCCAGGTCTCGGGCTTTATGGAGGAGTACACCGTGGTCAACTTTTTCAAAGGCTTTTCAAAAATCTAAGTACACTACATCCATATTTTTATTATGTTTCAGTGCTTGCAGAATTTGTTCACGACATGAACAGACATGAGCGTCCTGATCTGAAGCCATGTTAATTCGGGATCATTTTGTTCATATCTTAAAGGTATGTGGAAATTTCAGACACTGCTAGGTTCTCTAATATTTTAATTATATGTGATGTAAAGGCTACTGTTCTGTAGTTTGAGGCTTCTGCTCTGGAACCCCCTTTATATATTAGCGTAATAATAGCAGCTTTTAATAGATTTGGTATAACTGCCGATTCGAAGATGTTTCTGTATAGGGTGAGTAGCGGTATGCTTAATTCAGACGCACATTTTTTTTTAAAAGTAGTGCGGGAAAGTGGTCAGGCCCGGCTGCCGCGTCCGAAGCAATTTGTTTTATAGCTTCAGTGATTTGTATCCGTCAGCATGGGCTCGGAGGTGCCACGACAGTGGAAAAACTCAGCCGGTGAATGGATAAATTTGTCACTGAGAGGATTACTATGCACCCCACTGTATTGTTGTAATTTGTTTACGATTAGCCGCGGATTACCTATAGTCTGGCCATCATAATTTGCTATGGGGATCCTGGCTATGACTTTGGATTTGGTTGCCGCATAATTGTAAAAATACTTGGGATTGTTTTTGATAGATGATGTAATGCGGGCTTCTATTAGTTTTATTTCCCTGTCCAGAGATGCTTTTAGTCTTTTATCCAGGAAAGCAATTTTATTTTCAATTCGTCGTTTACTTGAAGAACTTGAGGTTTGTGTTGATTACTTTCGAAGTTTACTTCTTTTGAGCATCAATAGTTTTCGGTCCCTTGGTATGCTTCTGTTATACACTTTTTTCTCAGAGGTACGTGATTCAAAGAAACTTGTAGGCATTTTATCTGGAAAAAATATACTGCTTCTCGACACTCAATCCATCTATTTTAGGTCTTAAATCCACTGCCTTTAGATATATTTCCAAATCACCCGAAGTTACCTGATCATTAAAAAAGTTTAACTAATCGAAGTTCAGTGGTTTAGTAGGGCTCTGGTTACAATTTTTGGAGATCCGCTGCATGTAATTAGTTTTTAGGATTATTATGTTGTAGTCTGAGAGGCTTGTATTATGAATGTTAAAATATGTATTAGTTCGTCGTTGTTTGTCATAAATATATCAAGTATGTCGTCTCCTCTTGTGTGAGTTTTAATTAATTGAGGTAAAAATTACTTTAGTTTTAGATACTTGGGTGCAAATATGGCAGGAAAAGGTGGAGTGAAGGTGGAGGTAGAATGTAGATTGAGAGAAGCGAATAAATTCCTTGGTGGATTGAAGAGTGTAATGAGGAATAGACATTTGGGAATGGATGCTAAGAGGAGACTGTATGAAGGAGTGATTGTGCCAACAGCACTGTATGGGGCAGAAACATGGAACATAGGAGAGGAAGAGAGAAGGTAGTTTGAATGTGTTTGAGATGAGGTGTCTGAGAAGTATGATGGGGGTTACTACGCTAGATAGTGAGAAATGAGGAGGTGAGGAGAAGAACGGGGGTGGAAAGGGAGCTGGGAGATAGGGTTGATGAAAGAGTATTATGATGGTTTGGACACATGGAAAGAATGAGTGAAGAAAGACTAGTAAAAGAGGTATGGAAGACAGATGTGGAGGTAGTGAAAATGAGGGGACGTCCTAGGATGAGGTGGATGGATGGGGTGAAGGGGGCTTTGGGGAAGAGGGGAATGTCTATTGAGGAAGGAGGGGAGAGGACAGAAGACAGGGGTGAATGGAGAATGGTTGTATATGGATGATGTTGTGATGCATGAGGTGGAATGGGCGGGGGGATTGGGGGTGAGGTAGTATGTGTGAGGAAAATTTGACGCAGCCCGAAGGGATTTCTCCCCGTCTTCTCCTTTTATGCAATGGGGGGACGGAGAGGGGGGGGTTGCCGATTTAATGAAGCAGCCTTGCTGTGGATGTGCTGTGTCTTGTGACACTGCTTCTGACCCAGGGCAGTGGACAAGGTGCAGGGATGACCCGTAATCCAGGAGGTGCTAAGATAAGAGGGAGGGTGAAGGGGTGTGGAGTGTATTCAGGGATGGAATTGGTGGGAATGATTTTATGGCTACCTCCCTTGTAAGGGGGAAAAAGCCTTGGTATATGTATGTATGAAAAAATTACTGGAAAAACGAAGCAGCGCTTCTGTTTGGCCTCATGTCTCCCGCTCCTCCACATATTGTTTCTGTCATTCAGTTAATCAGTTAATTAAAGTTCCCTGTGAGTATGATGGTAGGCGTGGGAGGTGGCAAAATTCGTAAAATGGTCTATATATATATATATAAATATATATATATATATATGTATACATAAATATATGTATATAGATATATGTATATATATATACAGTATATATATACATATATACATACATATATATATGTATATATATATATACAGTATATATATACATATATACATACATATATATATGCATATATATATATATGTATACACATATATATACTGTATGTATATACATATATATATATATATATATATATACATATATATATGTATACACATATATATACTGTATGTATATACATATATATATATATATATATATATATATATATATATATAAAATGTATATATATATATATACATATATATATAAAATATATATATATATATACATATACAGATTATGTATATATATATGTATACAGTATGTCTATATTATATATATATGTATATACAGATATATACATATATATGTATATATACATATAAACACACACACACACACACACACACACACACACACACACACACACACACACACACACACACACACACACACATATATATATATATATATGTATATACATATATATATATAATGTATATATATATATATATGCATATACATCTGTATATGTATATATATATATATGTAATTACATATATTATAATATATATATATTTATATATATATATACACATATATAAATATACACACACACACACACACACACACACACACACACACACACACACACACACACACACACACACACACACACACACACACACACACACGTACATATATATATATATATATATATATACATGTATATATGCATATATAAATATATATATATATATATATGTATATACATATATGTATATATATATATATATATATATATATATATATATATATATATATATGTGTGTGTGTGTGTGTGTGTGTGTGTGTGTGTGTGTGTGTGTGTGTGTGTGTGTGTGTGTGTGTGTGTGTGTGTGTGTGTGTGTATAAAAATGCACACCCGATCGTCCGCTGATCCAGTCTTCGTGAAGCCGGGGCGCCACGTCCGTCAGAGATCCAAGGTCATCAACCATTTCAATTACTCGACACCTACTCCACAATACCAATCTTACCTACTGGCGTCAGCATAAAATGAAGTCGCCCTATCCTGTGCAAAGGACCACACTGCTTTAACGCCTTTCACAGATTTATTTTTATGAATACTTGTACTGATCTCACTCCCAATGAGACGGTTGATCTCTCTGTTAGTCAAGTGTTCTTCTTATCTCGTAGGCGTTGGTGCACAACTACTCAAACGCATGCCAGCCATCACAATTGTACACATGGCAACAGTATACAATAACTCACTTGCCTCTGGGTACTTACTACACACTTTTAAGACCTCCCATACTCTTCTCATTCCCAAATCCCAGAAATTTACCTCTGTCCCCCAATCCTACCGTCCCATCTCCCTTTTAGAGTACTTTGGTAAGGTGTTCGAACTTGTCTTCTGCCGTTGCCTTACCGGGTACTTAAAGATGAATAATGTGCTCAGAGACTGCCAGTTAGATTTTACACAGGTGCTGAAGACGTCGTTTACATGAACACTCAGTGGGTCCAAAGACCGCAAGAAGGTTGCCCTGTTAAGGACATTTTGATTTGTAAGGATATGGAGAAGGTATTCGACACTGTCTTCCAAGAAAGCCTTAAGTCAAATCGTACCACTACTCCGATTTTGCCCTGCCGTTCACACGGTTGCTCTGCAATTACCTAAATGGCAGGACAATAAAAATAAAGTGGCGGGGCTGTTTGTCCCGTCCTTTTGTACCTAAGAATGGAGTGCCTCAGGGCTCTGTCCATTCCCCCACTCTATACAATTACCCACGTGACCGGGCACTCACTCCTTTGTATGCGGACGACATTAATCACATTATCAGACACAAAGCACTGGACGGAATTTGCATACTCGACAGGGGTCACGCATGGCAGCATTATAAGAAACATAAGCATGAAGGAGACTGCAAGAGACCATAAGGCGTACGCTAGGCAGTTCCATGTCCATTGCCACCTGTCATCCCCTTCCATAAAGTTGTCTAACCATTTCTTAAAACAATCGATAGTTTCAGCTCTCACTACACGGTTACTAAGTCTATTCCATTTGTTGACCACCCTAATAGTAAACCAGTTCTTGCCTTTTTCCTTTTTTAAATCTAAATTTGTCAAATTTAAATCCATTACTGTGAGTCCTGTCCTGTTGTCTTAATATGATTACCTTGTTTGGGTCACCCTTGTTAAAGCCTTTGATTCACTTGAACACCTCTACTAGATCACCCCGCATTCTACGTCTTTCCAGAGAGTGCACGTTAAGGTGCTTAAGCCTCTCTTCCTAAAGCAAATTTCTGAGTCCATGTATCTTTTTGGTCATTCTTCTCTGTACTGATTCTAGTGAATTGATGTCCATTCTGTAGGACGGAGACCAAAGATGTACCGCATATTCAAAGATGGTTCCTACTAATGTCAGATAGTGAAGCATCAAGTGGCGCATCAAGACCAACGCGTCAAAATGAAAAGCTGTATACTTCCACTGTAGCAAAACCAGCAGGACAGTCACGAACACTCCTCATAGGATAATTAACACAAAAATCCCAGTGAAGGACCATGCCTGTGTGTTTGGTAGCACCTGGACTCCACATTTCTGCAAACAAGGCCCGGGGGCTTAGGCTGCGCTGTGTAGGTTAAAACGCTTCAAAGCTGCAAGGTCCACCAAACGTCAATTGTACCTATACTAGCATTGGTCAGGCCCTTACTATTCAAGTTCCCGGGATCGACCAAGAATGCATGCCCCACAAACAACCACTCCCATCAAAAGATTCAGAATGCTGCAGTCCGTTTTATCACGGCTTTGCAATAGAGCAACTTCAGAACATCTAAATCTTTACAACAAGGTAATAATATCCGTCCACTCAACCAACGTAAACGTAAGCTACATTCGAGACATCTAGAAAGACTGCACGCCAGACATAAACACTTAACCTGACACTTTATACCAAGACCTCATTGCATAGACCAGCGTTTCTCAACTAGGGTCCCTATGGGTTCTGCGAGAACAAGTGAGATAAGCCAATGCACTTTCGATTTTTTTTATTTAATTTCATATACGTGATATAATTAAATACGCACGACATATTCTTGGTTATTGTGATAATGTAATATGGACATCATCCTATCTAACTTTTTTTTTTTTGCGCAGGGGTTCCTTGAGACATGCAAATTATTTTAAAGGATATGCAAGGGTAAAAACGTTGAGAAACGCTGGCATAGACTGTCTTCTGCGCCTATCCCCCAATTGTTATACATAAAAGCGTATAACGAGGTGAATATCACTCATCAAGATATTCACTGTTACACGCGGGAAGTGAAGTCAACACTCTTCTCATAGGAAATATACATACACTTCACACAAGCATAAAACACGTTCACATACACAAACATATCCACATGCTTTTTCATCTACTGAAATTCAATAATTTTCTAACTTTCATACTGCATCTTATCATTTCAGTTTACCTTTTACTACAATTTTTTTCGTCTTTCTGCCTGTCTCTACAGCTATGTCTTCAACCGCTTCCCCTACTTTCATTGGTCAATATGGATACGAGTCTCGACCCTCAAGGCCGCGACCTAAGACTCAATAAACATCTCAAAAAATGCGCTAAGCGGCAACAGCCCTCTTTTACTGTATACATAGAGCAATGGGAGGGATACAGAGATGACCCGTCATCCTTGAGGAGCTAAGATGAGAATGGTGGATGGGAGTGGAATGGGTGGGGATGAAATAGATGGGGGTGGGTATATGACATTTTACTTTGGCTACCTCCCTGGTAAGGGGGAAAAGCCCTTGGTATGTAGATTTTATACTCGACTATCGTTTTATTTTCCTACAGATGTTTCTTCCTGTCTCACAACAACTAATTTCGCGAAAGCGCGTGATCTGACCTAGGTGATGATCACACACACGCGCACACACACACACACACACACACACACACACACACACACACACACACACACACACACACACACACACACACACACACACACACACACACACACACACACACACACACACACACACACACACACACACACACACACACACACACACACACACACACACACACACACACACACACACACACACACACACACACACACACACACACACACACACACACACACACGCACACACACACGCACACATACATAAAAACACACGCATACTCATAAACGTACACACATTCACACACAAATACGCCAGCAAGCTCAAGGACACATGCAGTTGTCACATCACTCACTGTTAAAGTTACCCTTATTGAAAATAAATACCCATCAAGTTGGAAACTCTCATGATATACAGTATATTCAACCCGAGACACTTTACCCTCACTCTTCTCATATGTGTGTGTGTATTGTGTGTATGTATGTGTGTGTGTGTGTGTGCGTGTGTGTGTGTGTGAGAGTGTGTGTGCGTGCGTGCGTGCGTGCGTGCGTGTGTGTGTGTGTGTGTGTGTGTGTGTGTGTATCCTTGTCTTTGCGTGTTTTGTATGTGTGTGTGAATGTGTGTGTGTGTGTGTGTGTGTGTGTGTGTGTGTGTGTGTGTATGTGTGCGCGCGCGCGTGTGTGTATGTGCGTATCCTTGTCTTTGTGATTCACCATATTCTTGGATCACGTGTTGGACCCGTGAATGACAGCCATTTCCTCTCCCTATCCCCCAGTAGTAGTTAATAAAGTTCTTCAAGTTGAGTAACACCAACATCACTTATAACGTCACTGTGATATATTTTTTCTTTCTTTTTGATAACGTATTGAAAGCAGGCGAAGGAGGAGGAGGAAGAGGAGGAGGAGGAGGAGAGGAAGGAGATGGCAGTTGTGGTTGAATAAGGGACAAAAACTATGTTAATAAGATGTTACTGAGAGCAAGACTGGGAATTTATGACACACACACACACACACACACACACACACACACACACACACACACACACACACACACACACACACACACACACACACACACACACACACACACACACACACACACACACACACACACACACACACACACACACACACACACACACACACACAATGAACAAGACTGAGGTGATACGGGCATGTCAAAAGAATGAATGATAAAAAGAATGGGAAGGAGCGAAAAGAAGGTGGTAGGCCTGTGAAGGAGTGTCTAGAGAAGAAGAGGAAGAAGAGTAAGTAGAGGGCGAGAGAAATATTACTGAGGAACAATGAGACAGCAGCAGAGGCCCATCCAAGAAGGAGGGGCATGGGAGACTTAGATTTAAATAGAAACCAGTCACATGACGTCATGCAAAACTCGACTACCATTGAAATAAAAGGATAAACACACGCGTGTGTGTAAGAGGGATGTTGGTATGGCCACAGACACAAGTAACAGGTAGCTGGAGTCTGATAGAGGTCGAAGAGTCTTATGGATTTCTATGCTGACCCCAGAACAAACCACTGACTGCTTCACCCATGACTGTCGTTACACCAAGTAGTTAGGTCTAGGTTGTGTAGCAGTCCCTATACATCAGGCTATTACAGACTACAATGAATCAACTTGCAGACTACACTCAGTACATTACTACAAGGTCATCAAGTACCCCTATGAGGGTACTGAAAATATAAACAAATTGAATAATATATTTGTAAACAACTAGGTAAATCAAATTATATAATCAGTGAATTAGTAATTAGATGTATGAAAATAACTAGATCAATGATATTAAACAAAATTATGAACTCATTAGCACATGCGAAAATAAATAGATACATGGAATATATATTTACTAATGAAAAAAGACCAATAACCAAATGAAAATGAATAAATCCAAATAAAAAGTAAACAAAATATAGTCTAACAAGAAAAGATAAGAATAAGAATAAATTCAGAATAAGATAAATTCAGAATAATGATAAATAAATAAGATAAATAGAACAACTATTTATTAATAGAATAGTAAATAAATTATAGATAAATAAATTCAGAATAAGATAAAACAAAATGTAGTCATCCCCACGCCCACCCTGGACATTCGTCCACGTATTACATGTTGGCCAATTTATCCGACTTAATGAGGCAAATTAAAAAATAAGTATTTCCACTAAATTTTCTTTGATTCTCCTGCACATCTGAGCACTGAACTGATCTCGCTCACTGGCTGCACTCCCCGCCCTCCCTCTCGTTGAGCTTCGCTCTCGCTTCGTCCACCGTGGAGACCCAACCAATTTCTCCTGTGATCCCTACAGTTTTTATTTTCTATTTTACTTTTATTCACTTATCTATATATTAGTCTTAATTTCTAGTGGTTTTATTTATTTTCTTTATATATAATTATGTTTCGCAAAATCAAAATTAACGAACAAATAGAATGTTGGGTGTTCACGAACGCAAAAAGAAATGTTGGGAACCCTGCTTACATTATCATTCCTGACGTGGACTACCACCACTGCCCCACACATTATCATCATTCCTAGTATGTGTGTGTGTGTATTCACCTCGGATCTGCTGCAGTCTCTGTCGAGACAGCCAGACACCACCCTACGGCAGTGAGCTCAGAGCTCATTATTTGTGTGTGTGTGTGTGTGTGTGTGTGTGTGTGTGTGTGTGCGCGCGCGCGCGTATGTGTATTTACCTAGTTATATAGCACAAGGGTTTGAAGAAATGCTCATGGAATCCCGTCTCGTTTCCGTCATTTGTAAAACTTTTCCTTGAATCCTTTTACAGTGTTGGCTTCCCTTATACTTTCATCCAACTTATTCAACAAGACTTCAAGTGTGCGTGTGTGTGTGTGTGTGTGTGCGTGTGTGTGTGTGTGCGTGTGTGTGTGTGTGCGTGTGTGTGGAGTGCGTATGTGTGTTGCTGCGCTCTTCGTGCAATGGGACGTGAAGCCGAGGCGCCTCGTCATTCAGGGAGCCATTCGTCGGGCGACCTTCGACTGCAGCGGTGGTCGTCGAGCGAGTGAGATCATGTGGGACTGGACCATTTTGGCGGCTGTGCTGGCCACAGTCGTTCAAGGGTAAGTTTCAAAATTGCATTTATTTGTCGCTCCATCACACACACACACACACACGTACCTCACTCCTTTCACGCTAATTCTATCTGTATACTAAAGGGCTTCTCCTTTTTAAGTCGTAAATAATGAATAAATATATTTATTTGGCAAAGAATCAACATACATGAAGTGCAGATAATGGCAAGACGCATAGTTCGAAATGATAATTGCAAATTGCCGAGGATAACACAAAAAAGCATGTACGCTTATTTCCATTGTGGTCCTCGTTAGATTGTTATTCTACACTAAGTTGCACAGACAACATACGTAGGGGGTTAAGGGGACCAGAGACAATCATGGGTAATACCAGTCAGTACACGCATGACATATGCATTATATTTTTGCTAATATTACTTAAATGTTCGTAACGCATAGGATATTGAGACCAAAAATTGAGCACCATCACAATAAGGAACATTGCATTAAGCAAAGGAACAACAAAATAATGTTAAATGGCAACAAAACAGTATGAGTGAATACTATATCAGAGTAGTACCATTATCGATATACTGCATTATTCTACAGCTGTATCAACATGTTATAGTGAATGCTACATTGCAGCTAGGTCACCTATTCATTAATTCGGACAATTTATAGTTTCACTCGACCAACGATTTTGATATGTGGCTTGTGTTTCTGGTGAGAAATGTTGTGATATGAACGATGGTGTACATCATTTCCGTCGCTAATGCGTACTTTTCAAGTAATGAAATATTGAAGTTGTGCACTTATGCCTACATCTCCCCAACGATTTGGGGGGGACCCGAGGGAAATCGTTTCTTTTTTTTGGGTGGGGAGCACTATCAAGTCGAGTAATATTAATTCTAAAATTTTACCTGTATCTCGGGACTGAGTGGGCAATTAGTATGAGCACTAGGAAGTAGTACATTATAAGCTGAAGCACTAGAAGTAGGGTACAGGGGACCAGTACTCGTATGAGTAAAACAACAAGGAGAACGAGGAAAAAGTCCAATTACCTAGTTGCCTGGTGCCCTGATTCACCAGGCTTGTATTATGGTCAGATCATAACTGTTCTCGGACCCTACCTGAGACGTATACCATACTATGACTAGCAAAACAAAGGTGGAAACCAATTTGTAACATCAAACATTTTTATACTAAACTAAACTTCTGAAGAAAAAAAAAAAAATGGGGGAGGTCAGAACAGTTCAGAGTGAACGCAGATTTGGATGGTATTACTCGTGGAGTCAGGTATCCCTCACTAAGCTAGTAGTACATAAAGCTAGTAGTAATTAGCCAAGGCATTCACATACCCACACCCCATATTTTCCCTTTCTAACTAAGCTGTTTGTGGAGAAAGGGCTATCTCTGTCCCACGACCACTGTCCGAATCGGAAGCAATGCAGAAAGACACGAAACGCCTACGACAGATTTAAACTCGATTTTCATGGCGACCCTCCCTCCAAGGTAAAACGAATATAGTATTCGTTTTACCTTGCCTCGCTCTACATTCCCTCGAGCGGAAAGATACAAGAGGAGTAATTCTTTTTGGGCAGCGTCAGCCTTTTATCCATTTACAACCATTCTCCTCTCATACCTGTTTCTTCTCTGTTTCTTTCCCTACTCAAATTATATTCCCCATCGATCCAGATCATTGTCGGTCTTCCCCTCGTGTTTACTCCATCCACCCCTGTCTTCCACACTCCTTTTGCTAATCTTTCTTCACTCATCCTTTCAATGTGTCAAAAATACGTCAGCATTTTTGATCAGGCCTATCTGTCAGTTCACTTTGAACTCCCGCTCTCCTCACGCCTTCATTTCTCTCTATCCATTCTCGTAACCCCCACTATACTTCCTATGCACTTCATCGTAAACACGTTTCTCTCTCTCCTTTCTGCCTTCCTTACATTCCAAGTCCCACCCCATACACTGTCGTAGGCACAATCATTCCTTCATATATTTTTCTCTTCGCATCCATCCCCAGATATCTATTTCTCATGACGCTTAACACTCCCCTAAGACATTTACTTGTTTCCTTCACTCTAGAGTTTACCTCCACCCCCACTTCTCCTTTCCTTGCTACGTGTGACCCTTAGTACTTAAAACTGTCCACTACCTCTAAACTCTCTCCCTTAAGTCTTACCTCTAACTCGCCTCCTCCTTTACCAGTTGTACTTGTCAGCACCTTACTTTTACCCACATTTACTTACAGCTTTTTCCTATCGAATATCTTCCCAAATTCCGTCCCTACCTTCCTTGTACACTCCTCTAGCCCACCCACAAGCACGGCGTCATTAACAAACAATGACTGGTTTACCTCCCACTCTCCTCCAATTTCTCTATCTCCAATCCGTCACACTCGCATCTACCTCCTGTGCATATTAAACAGCCATGGTTACTCAACCTGGGCGTAGTCCCATTTTCACCTCAAACCATTCACTCTCAGCGCTCCCATCTCTAATAGAAGCTTAACTGCTCGTGTACAAACAATTGACTCCCCTGACCAGCTTTTCCCGTATCTCGCACATCTTCAATACCTTCCATAATGCCCTCCTGCCCACCCTGCCATAATAACATACCACCCGTACAATCATCCCCCTTATGCCAGTGTCACAACATGCGGCGGCGCCGGATGCAGCCAGATAATGGGCAAGTTCAATTAGCTTAATCTAATCTCCTGGTGATAACCAGAACTTTATATGACGACTACCGGCTTCCCTCGGTTAAGATAGTATCATAACCTCCCTAGTCTGATGACTCGTAAAGGAGATTTTGCTATGCCCAACAACAAGCTGCAACGGCGACGCAGGACATGACTTTAGTTTTATCCTTATTGAACATCCACCCCAAGCTGGGCGATGTCTTCCTCCGGTCTGTGCCTCAGTCTCAAGTGAAACAAAGCCCGGGATGACTGACTAGTCGAGACAGCATCAGGTAAAGAAAGAATGGTCGGAGAGGCTTTTCAAGGTCTCGCCAAAGGGCGTTGTAACCAAGAGATGGATGTACTTTGGGTGCGGCTGAGAAAGGAGGTAGGCTGAGAGGTGGAGTGGGAGAGTGGGGGCGGGTGTGGGAGTAAGAAGATGAAAAGAGGAAGAGAAGGATGGGGACAGAGGAAGAAGAGTTTGAAGAAGCAGGAGGAAGGAGAACTAGAGAGGGAAGTTGGGAGGGTACGAATTGATATTTATTTTGGACCCGCACAAGATATGAGACACTCAAAATTGTTCCATTTCTTCATAGTCCTTTATGTATTTTCTATGCTATTGAAAATCGTTATCTTTTTTCCTTTTTTTGTATCTGATATTGGTAATCGTAAAGCATGTATCGTGTATATTGCAAAAGATTCATATGCAAGAAGATTTGAATTCTTCATCTTTGCTAATCATAAAGTGCTCTTCCACGACAAGAGAGGAAGAAGGAAGAAGTGGAGGTAGAGAGAAAGAATGAATTGTAGAAAAAGGGGAGAGGAAGAAAGGGGACAGGAAAAGAGTAGAGGCAGGGTAAGGGGAGGAGAGAGGAGGATATGCAGTAGAATGGGGAAAAGGAAAACTGAGGAAGGGAGAGGCGAGGCAGAGAGAGGAATGAGGGAGTAAGGAGTAAAGAAAGGAAAATAGAAAAGGGAAGTGGAGGGAGAGAGAAAAAAGGAAGGGAAGGAATGGGGAAAGAAAAAGAGGTAGAAGAGCAAAATTGAAACAAACAAAGGAGGTGAAAAGAGAGGCAATGAAGGAGGAGGAGAAAGATCGGGGAAAGGAGAAGGGGATAGGGAGAATAAGTTAAGTGAAGAGAAAGAGGAGGAAGATGAGGACAACGATAGAGAAAATAGAGGGAGGGAGGAAAGAGACAGATTCTTCATAGTAAATGTAATGGCTGACGTTTCGTTGGCTAATGCGCTGGGCCTCGTGGGGCACCCTATCGGTATTATTCCGATTCTTTATTTTCATTATTCACTTTGGGCGATACGACAATATTTCACTTCACTGATCGCGGTGTGGGTGTGGAGGACTCCGGGATGGACTCTGATCTTGTTGCGTCCAGAGCGAAGCGAGAGCTCCCCCTACGCCTGAATGAAGCTGCATCGTGTGCACCATAGCACTGCATTGCTACGGACGAAAAGGGTCTGCTTACGAGAAGGATGGTTAGAAGTAAAGTTTGCTCGTATTTGATGGCTGTCTTCCGCGGCGGCAGCGGCCATTGGGGGTGTAGGCAATGAGGATGGAGTGGGGGAAGGAGGTTGTGTGGTATAAATGTTTAAAGTTGTTCCGTTATCATTGACGCAGCCGATAGGGATCTCCACTGAGGCCTCCTGAGGGATGTACAGCCTGGTATTTGGAACTAAAAAAGTTGGCAAGGTTGAAAGATATGGAAATGGTCACGAGCTAGGGTGCAACATGCCACCACTACACCATCTGCCGCCTATGCCTGTCATTCCAGGACTCTGTTCTTAAGACAGACACCCTCATTCCCTCCCTCTTCCTCTTCACCTTTCTTCAACTGGGCCTCTCCCTGTCTTCCGTGACGCGGATGGATTTTCCTTTCGAAGCACTCCCGATCTTGTACTGCTCACCACAAGTGGACAGAACTTGCCACCACGCTGCCGTAAATTCATGTCTGACACTGAAATGGCAGCACGACGGCGGAGCTAGACTGTCCTCAAGGATAGAAGGGCCAGTAAGCCCAAAACAATGACATGGCGTCATGGCATGACGTCACAGTATGAGTCGCCAGCAAGCTTCGCTTCCGTTCCAGGTTTTTGGCCCATCGCCGGGAAACCATTTTTAAATCTTTTCTGTCTATATACGGAAATTGTTGGGTCGTATGATATGTGTGTTAATAAGTTACACAGTGCGTTCACTTTAAGTCTCTTACTAGTTTTTGTGCCAGCCCGAGCCGGTTGTTTCACGAGAAGAGTGATTTTAATATTTTTTTTTCATTCCAATGATGTAAGCGACTGTTGGTTCGCCGAAAGTGAACAATCACGCCCCCCGAATTGCTGCATCATTGCTTAGCCTTGGCCCAAAGTCTGTCGAGGGACTCGTCCAGGTTGGAGTGGGAGAGATGTCTACGTACTATTTCTTTTTCATGCGACAGAAAAAAGTCGTAACAGAAAGCAATACAGAAAGGAACAGGGGCACGCTGCGAACGCACAAATATGCACCTTGGAATCTCGGCCTCGAAGTTCGAACGCGTCAGTCGTTCTTCTCGTTTCATTAAAAGAAAAACAACACAAGAATCCTGTGTGCTCGTAAATGCATACAGCGTTGGATCAGATCCAACCGTCGATATGTTAATGTTAGGTAAAAGCTGGAATTACAGTTCCCCAGACGTCAGCTATGATTTCACACACACACACACACACACACACACACACACACACACACACACACACACACACACACACACACACACACACACACACACACACACACACACACACACACACACACACACACACACACACACACCCACACACACGCGGGCGCGCACACACGCGGGCGCGCACACACGCGGGCGCGCACACACGCGGGCGCGCACACACAATCACGCACACAATCACGCACACAATCACACACACACACACACACACAATCACACTCGCAATCGCACTCGCAAACACACTCGCAATCACACTCGCAATCACACTCGCAATCACACTCGCAATCACACTCGCAATCACACTCGCAATCACACTCGCAATCACACTCGCAATCACACTCGCAATCACACTCGCAATCACACTCGCAATCACACTCTCAATCACACTCACACTCACACTCACAGTCATATTCACACTCACTCACACTCACAATCACACTCATAATAACATTCACGCGCACAATCACACACTCACACATTCACGCGCACAATCACACACTCACACATTCACGCGCACAATCACACACTCACACATACGCGCGCACGCACACACGCACACACACGCGCGCGCACACATACGCGCGCACGCACACACACGCGCGCGCACGCACACACATACGCGCACGCACACACGCGCACACATGCGCACACACACGCACACGCACACGCACACACGCATGCGCACACACACGCACACACACACGCACACGCACACACACATGCGCGCACACAAACATGCACACACACACACGCACGCACGCACGCACACATGTACGCACGCACGCACGCACGCACATATGCACGCACGCACATATGCACGCACGCACATATGCACGCACGCACATATGCACGCACGCACATATGCACGCACGCACATATGCACGCACGCACATATGCACGCACGCACATATGCACGCACGCACATATGCA
>NC_134778.1:90243212-90263212 GCF_046742065.1 Oratosquilla oratoria
TTGTGTGTGTGTGTTTGTGTGTGTGTGTGTGTGTGTGTGTGTTAGTGTGTGTGTGTGTTAGTGTGTGTGTGTGTTAGTGTGCTTTAGGGTATGTGCGAATGATTGTGCATTTCAGGTGGGTCGACAACAGTGCTTATGTAAGAATGCCTTTCCTCACCAAACAAAAGGACGTGTCCTTGATTGGCGGGAGCGCTAACACGCCATAGTCGCTGACATCATCCCGGAAAAAAAGACGGAAAAAAAAGTAACCACCGGTGGGAACTCTCAACAAGTCTTTCTGTGGTGTACACATGAAAAAGGTTGTGCTGGAAAGGTGTGACAGTCATCATCAGACTTTACAATGGCTCTCTAAAAAGAGAATAAATAAATGCACTTTTTCCGAGAAACAAATAAATAAATAAACCTACTATTTCTCTCTCACGCATTCACTCACTTGTACGCCGTATCGTTTGTTTGATGTGTTAACTAAGAGAGTTAACATCGGAAAACGGCTCGTTTGCTAGAGATTAGAAAATAGAATTTACACTCATTTCCTACACTTAATCAAGAGATCCTTTGTATACTTGGTTTGGTTTGGACCCTTTCATGTATGACCTCGGCGATGCCTTGTGTAAATCTTCCTAGTGCAAGAGAGTCATTTACACTAGGAGAAACTATTCTTAGAATACTCAACAGTGGGATCGTTCAGGGGGGGGGGGGGCTGTCGAAAGGTCCCAGTTGAAAAAAAAAAACCCGGCTGTATTTCTTAGTTGAAGATGCTATAAGCAGCTTTCTGACCTCTCCTTTCATTTTTGTTTTCCAATACTTTACTGGTTTCAGGAGCTACATCATCACTGCTCCTCGCCAATGGGTATCGGAGCAATCCACCAATGTCTGTCTGTACCACGTCAACGCCGTGGGAAGGGCGGAGGAACACTTGAAGATCACCCTTCATGACAGAGACAACGAGGAACTGGCTTCGACTTCACTACCCATCGAAAAAGGTATGTTGAATCAGGTGTCTAAGTCTGCTTAGAATTCAGCGATGCATACACTAGGCTTCTTTCTCGTCTCGGAATGAGGTATACGATCGTTCATTTTCACAAACATCCAAACCAGCGTTTCTCAACCAGGGTTCCCCGGAACCCTAAGGTTCCGCAAAAGGTCCCTAAGGGTTCTGCGAAAACAAGGGAGACAAGCTAATGCACTTTTAATTTTTAATTGAATTTCATATACGTAATATAACTACACACGCACGGCATATTCTTGGTTATCGTAATAATGCAATATAGACATCATCCTATCTAACCTATTATTACGATGAAAATAAGGTGAAAGATATGGTACAAGTTTTCTTGCGCGAGGTTCCTTGAGATATGCAATTTATTCTACAGGTTCCGCAAGGGTAAAACGGTTGAGAAACGCTGATACACACACACACACACACACACACACACACACACACACACACACACACACACACACACACACACACACACACACACACACACACACACACACACACACACACACACACACACACATACATACACACATACATACACACATACACACACACATACACACATACATACACACATACATACACACATACATACATACATACATACATACATACATACATACATACATACACACATACATACATACAAGAACGCACGCACATATACACGAGTCGGTACACATATATAACATGCTCTCATGCATACACACATTGAACGTACAAAACAATCGATAGCCTAAAGGAATGTGCGACAGCCGGTTTTGTTTACATTACATCGCTGCTAGGCTACCAGCGATTCGGTCCATAATATTTACAACGGCGAAGCGAATAAAAGCATCGTGGCTCCCTGGCACACGAGTGACGTCTGCGATCGTAGAAAACTGACTTCAGGGCTGTAGTTCAGCCGATCTCAACCCTCGATTCTAGTATATGCATTAGGTTATCGATCGTTTTGCACGTTCAGTATTGTGAAATGGTATTGAGCGGGATTCACGATCAATGGACCTGCGATCGAAGCTCCCAACGGCTTGGTTAAATTTTTTCGATTGTTTGATTGTTGCAATTGTTTGATTGTTTAGATTGATCGTTTTGATTGTTTCGATATACATATACGTATACATGCACACGCACACGCACACGCACACGCACACGCACACGCACACGCACACACACACACACACACACACACACACACACACACACACACACACACACACACACACACACACACATTTTATAATGTATATATATATATATATGTATATATATATATATACACTGTACACATACATCTACATTTACATAGGGCATATACAAATACATATATACATGTGCATATACATATGCATATACGTACATATACATATACACATACTTATACGTATATATACATATACATATCTATACATATACACATACATGTACACATACATGTACAAATACATATATACATATACGTACATATACATATACACATACTTATACATAAACTGTACATATACATGTACATGTGCACATGTACATATAAATGGACATGCACATATGCATATACACAAACTTATACATATACTGCCCCTGCCGGTGACCTATTGCCAGTTTCCATGGCGATATGCATATTCTCGCCTGTAATTTTGCATTCTCCTCGTTGCCTCTCCGGCTGTTACTAGGCTAGTTGGCATTCCTCTCTGGCCTCTGGTCGTTATAATGATTCCAGCCTGTTACTGCCACTACAGGTAGGATATTCTGATTTTTATTCTGTATTTGCAGTCTTAACCAACAGCGGTTCACTCGATGACCTTCATTGATTTCACTCCCAACCGCATCAGTACATCCCTCTCTCCTCATATTTCCTCATATTTGAAAATACTGCATTCCGCGGTTAGGAAAAAAAAAAAAAGTTGCACTCGTGTGGAAGCCAGGCAGGCCATAATTATAGCTCCCTTCCCACAGCGGACACACACACACACACACACACACACACACACACACACACACACACACACACACACACACACACACACACACACACACACACACACACACACACACACACACACACACATATATATATATGTATATGTATATACATATGTATATATACATACATATACCAAGGCTTTTTCCCCCTTACAAGGGAGGTAGCTAAAAAGGAAAAGGCATAAAATCATTCCCACCCATTCCATACCCGAATATACTCCACCCTCACTCTTATCTTAGCACCTCCCGGATGACGGGTCATCCCTGCACCTTGCCCACTGCCCTGGGTCAGAAGCAGTGTCGCAAGACACAGCACAGCCACATGCATAAAAGGAGAAGACGGGGAGAAATCCCTTCGGGCTGCGTCAAATTTTGCTCGCACATACTACCTCACCCCCCTATCCCCCCGCCCATTCCATCTCATGCATCACAACAACATCCATATACAACCATTCTCCATTCACCCCTGTCTTCTGTCGTCTCCCGTCCTTCCTCAACAGATATTCCCCTCTTCCCCAAAGCCCCCTTCACCCCATCCATCCATCTCATCCTAGGACGTCCCCTCATGTTCACTCCCCCCACATCTGCCTTCCATACCTCCTTTACTAGTCTTTCTTCACTCATTCTTTCCATGTGTCCAAACCATCCCAATACTCTTTGATCAACCCTATATCCCAACTCACTTTCCACCCCCGTTCTCCTCCTCACCTCCTCCTTTCTCACTCTGTCTAGCCTAGTAACCCCCATCATACTTCTCAGACACCTCATCTCAAACACATTCAAACTCCTTCTCTCTTCCTCTCTTATGTTCCATGTTTCTGCACCATACAGTGTTGTTGGCACAATCACTCCTTCATACAGTCTCCTCTTAGCATCCATTCCCAAATGTCTATTCCTCATTACACTTTAATCCACCAAGGCATTTACTCGCTTCTCTCAATCTACATTCTACCTCCACCTTCACTCCACCTTTTTCTGCCACATTTGCACCCAAGTATCTAAAACTATTCACTTCCTCCAGTCGCTCTCCCATAATGCTCACTTCCAGTCTACTGCCACTTTCACCCCTTGTACATCTCGTCACCTTACTTTCACTCACATTTATCTTTAGCTTCCTTCTATCACATACTCTCCCAAACTCTGTCACCAACTTCCTCAATCCCTCCTCCGATCCTGCCACAAGCGCAGTGTCGTCAGCAAATAACAGCTGGCTCACCTCCCACTTATCTCCATTTTCTTTAACCATCTCAAATCCCTGACCCACTACCCTTGCATTTACCTCTCGCACTACCCCATCCATGTACAAGTTGAACAGCCAGGGCGACATAAGGCATCCTTGACGCAGTCCCACCTTTACCTCGAACCACTCACTCTCTCCATTTCTAATCCAGACACAAGCTCTACTACACTCATAAAAACTCTTGACAGCTCCTAGAAGCTTTCCTCCTATCCCATATATCTGCATAACCTCCCACAGTGGCTTTCTGTCTACCCTATCGTAAGCCTTTTCCAGATCCATCAAAGCCCAAAAAACATACTTCCCCTTTTCTATAGCTTTCCCACATATTTGTCTTACCACAAAAATCTGATCTACACAACCTCTACCCATCCTAAATCCACACTGTTCCTCACCAATTACTCCCTCTGTTCCTCTCCTAATCCTCTCAATCAGGATCTTCCCATAAGCCTTCCCAACTACACTTAACAAGCTAATCCCTCTGAAACTACTACATTCACTCTTGTCCCCTTTTCCCTTGTAAAGTGGGACTATACAGGCACTCATCCAGTCCTCCGGCACTCTACCCTCTCTCCAGCAAACATTAAATAACCTCACCAGCCAGTCCACCATCACTGTACCTCCTTTTTTTTTTAGACATTCTGTATGGCATCCATTCAGACCAGGTGCCTTACCTGCTTTCATCATCTTGACAACTGCCTTCACTTCATCCTTCCTTATTTCTCCTCCATTTTCCTCACTCATCACGGTCATTTTCTTAGCATTTCCCACTGCAGCTATCTTTCCCTCCCTATCCTCCTTCACATACATGTATGTATGATCATGATCATCATGATCATCATGATATCATGGTCATGATAATCATTATCATAATGATGATCATGATCATCATGATGGTCATGATCATCATGATGATCATGATGATCATGATCATGATGATGATGATGATCATGATCACTCTCTCCATTTCTAATCCAGACTCAAGCTCTACTACACTTCATAAAAACTCTTGACAGCTCCTAGAAGCTTTCCTCCTATCCCATATATCTGCATAACCTCCCACAGTAGCTTTCTGTCTACCCTATCGTAAGCCTTTTCCAGATCCATCAAAGCCCAAAAAAACATCCTTCCCTTTCCTATAGCTTTCTCACATATTTGTCCCACCACAAAGATCTGATCTACACAACCTCTACCCGTCCTAAATCCACACTGTTCCTCACCAATTACTCCCTCTGTTCCTCTCCTAATCCTCTCAATCAGGATCCTCCCATAAGCCTTCCCAACTACACTTAACAAGCTAATCCCTCTGAAACTACTACATTCACACTTGTCCCCTTTTCCCTTGTAAAGTGGGACTATACAGGCACTCCTCCAGTCCTCCGGCACTCTACCCTCTCTCCAGCAAACATTAAATAACCTCACCAGCCAGTCCACCATCACTGTACCTCCTTTTTTTTATTTTTTAAGACATTCTGTATGGTATCCATCCAGACCAGGTGCCTTACCTGCTTTCATCATCTTAACAACTGCCTTCACTTCATCCTTCCTTATTTCTCCTCCATTTTCCTCACTCATCACGGTCATTTTCTTAGCATTTCCCACTGCAACTATCTTTCCCTCCCTATCCTCCTTCACATACATGTATGTATGATCATGATCATCATGATCATGATCATCATGATCATGATCATGATGATGATCATCATCATGATGATCATGATGATGATGATGATCATGATGATGATCATGATGATGATGATGATCATGATGATGATCATGATCATCATCATGATCATCATCATGATCATCATTATGATCATCATCATGATCATCATCATGATCATCATCATGATCATCATCATGATCATCATCATGATCATCATCATGATCATCATCATGATCATCATCATGATCATCATCATGATCATCATCATGATCATCATCATGATCATCATCATGATCATGATGATGATGATCATGATGATGATGATCATGATGATGATGATCATGATGATCATGATGATCATGATGATCATGATGATCATGATGATCATGATGATCATGATGATGATCATGATGATGATCATGATCATGATGATCATGATGATAATCGTGATGATAATCATGATCATGATCATGATGATCATGATGATCGTGATGATGATCATGATCATGATGATGATCATGATGATGATCATGATCATGATCATGATCATGATGATGATGATGATGATCATGATGATGATCATGATGATGATGATGATGATGATCATGATGATGATGATGATGATGATCATGATGATGATGATGATGATGATGATGATGATGATGATGATGATGATGATGATGATGATGATGATGATGATGATGATGATGATGATGATGATGATGATGATGATGAATCGCTTATCTATTTTTTCCTCATTTCTTCCTTTTTCCTTCACTACAGGACAAACAAGCAAGTGCTACAATGTGCCGCTTTCATCTTCTCAAAGAGTTTGGTCCAGCTTGACCACCTTTGAAGGCCAGATCGGTGATGTCACCATTAATGAAACACGGGCCGTAAGAATCGTAGAATCGGGAAGCAACACCATCTTCGTGCAGACAGACAAGTACCTCTACCAGCCGGGACAGGTCGTCCGCCTCCGAATTCTCACGATTGAGGTTCCTGATTTGAAGGTTTCCACAGCCAACGTAAGTCCAAGTGCCTTTCAGTTGTTTTTTTTCATGTGATGGTTAGTTCATCTATTTATTCATTTACCTGTTTATTCTATTCATTTTATTTTTTGTTTATTCATTTATCTATTCATTTATTTTTAAAGAAGATGGTTTGTTTATCTTTAAGAAATTTTATTTTTCTCCAAGAAAGTGTATTTTTCCTGGTGAAAATTACAATTTCTTCGTTACCACTAAAACTTGACTTGTATCCAATGATATATTTTTATGATATATATATATATAGTATTAATGCATGTATGTATGTACGAGTGTGTATGCATTATGTATGTGCGTACGTATGTATGTACGCATGTATGTATTGCATGTATGGATGCATTATGCAAGTATGTATATGTATACATGTAAGAATTAGATACAAATGGAGCACACGGTGGTTAACATTTTGCGTTTGTCTTTTGACAGTACCGCAGTGTGTATGTGGATACACCTTCCGGCACACGTATCCAGCAGTGGCTGGACGTGGACAACGCGAGGGGACTTGTTCACCTTGAGTTCAGACTCAATGAGGAGGTCGAAGAGGTAAGGTGTATCTTCTCATAGACCGAATGAATAAATGGTTACAGGTCATTACTGCCTTGCCCCTTAAAGTAATTTGTCTTTCGTGTGTAGCGGATGTAGGCTACGGAGACAAGAGAGGTTAGTGAGTCCTTTATTGGAAAATTAGAACTACCTTATATGCGGCCCGTGGTTTGTATCTATACCAAAAGTAAGCGAGCCATCTGCGGCGCACAACTGCATTGGGTTGGGTCAAGGCGGCTAGCTCCGGAGGCAGCGTCAGGTTGCACCGTTCACGTAGCTTTAGGGAGTATGTACAATACTCTCCCCTCAAAGTTGCTTTGGCTTCAGAGTACGTCCCGTTCGCGAGGATTGGATGAGCGGAGTGTCGCTGGCGTCGATTCAGGAGGTTGATGGAGACCTAGTCTGGCTTGCCGGAGATAGACATGCGGAAAGGCTTGTCTTTCCGTACGAGGAGAAAATGGGGACCAGTGTATGGTCGCGTGAGCGATGGTGCATGAAGGTCCTGAGGAAGACGTACGTTGAAGTGTGGTGATATTTTTGGAGGTCCCCTTAACCTCCCAGTCATGTGTCGGCACATATAAGGTAAATTTAACGACGGTTCGTTGCAGCTACTGCAGGGTCTGGGGAGACTCCTGTGGAAGTAAGAATTCTGTGGGCATGGCGAGGGGGCGTCCGAAGACCACCTCCGCTGGAGATAAGTTGAGATTGTCCCTGATGTCTATCTGGAGGCACAGGCGTATCCATAGTAGTTGGGGCAGCCAGCAGCTGTTGTTGCAACGTGCCATAAGAGATGCCTTGAGGGAGCGGTGGGTTTGTTTGACCATGCCGCTGGCTGCAGGGTTGTAGGAGGCAGTGTGATGGGCTTTGGTATCCAGTTCAGCGAGGGACTGCCACAGCCGCGACGTGAAAGATGTTCCGTGGTCAAAAATTATGTGCTCTGGCAGGCCGAATCTGGCGATTCACCCATTGAGGAGGGCTGTGAAGCAGGATGAGGCTGTGGCGTCCCTCATGCGGATAGCCCCAAACCAGCGGGTCGATTTTTCGATGACGGTAAAGAAGTAGCAATGACCTACCGACGGAGGAAGTGGCCGACAACGTCGACATGGATATGTGTGAAGCGTCGGGGGCCTAACTCAGCGTGGGGATGAATTTTTCTTTGCTGGCAGTCGATACAGGATTTGGCCCTCTTCTCTGAGTCCATGTGCTAGATGAACTTCTCCTGTATGGGCTTCGTAATGACGCGTCTTGAAGCGCATGACAGGCCGTGTAGTAAGTTGAACACCTGGGGCCGTATACACAAAACTTGTTAGCACTAACAAATAGCTGTTAAGGGTAACAAATTCCTGTTAAGGCTAACATTTAGCTGTTAAGCACTAACAGTGATACAGAAAACTTGTTAGGGCCTTAAAAGTACTGTTAAGATAAAAGTGCTGAGGAGGACTATTAAGCTCTTAACAAGTTCCTGTTAGTAGAGAAGATGGCGGAGCAACAACAACTAAAAAGATGACTGCGAGTTTATCGACAGCGACGGGACATATTTAACGAGTACAATGATGACGAACTCATCAAACGCTTCAGAATGAACCGTGCTGGTATAATAAAAATGGCTGATTTAGTGAGGGACAAACTTCAATCCCGAACAGAACGGAATCGACCACTGAGTCCTGAGACGAAGGTGGCAATTACCCTATGATATTTAGCCACAGGTAAAATGCAGCAGTGACGAATTTGGGACCTCGCAAGCATCAATCAGCCGTGTCATTACTCAAACAATTGATGCACTATCAGAACCAGATATTGTAACTCAGTTTGTAAAATTCCTATTGACTCGCCAAGAAGTGCAAGTAAAACAAGCAGAGTTCATGGAAAACTGTAGGTTTCCCGGTGTTGTGGGTACCATAGATGGCACAAACATTAGAATTGGGGCTCCAAGTGTCGATGAACATTTATATGTAAACAGAAAACAATACCATAGCATCAACGTGCTTTGTCATGCCTCCCTCTTATCCTTGTGGTTTAAACTTTGCTTGAATCGCCCATTTATTATTATTTTTTCCCCATAATCACGTTGATCAAGAGGAGTGTTTCCTCTTGTGACCAGTTTGGCTTCCTTTTCTTTTTCTGTGTTTCTTCTGCCATGTCTATGTCCTCTGAAATTATTGTTGAGTCTTCTGTCGGAAGATTTGTCTGTGGCACGGCCGCCTGTACAATGCGCCTTCGTCCAAAAATATCTGTCGTTGGTTAATAAGTACTTCTAAAAACCCATACATACGATATCTATGTGCTATCATGATACTTTATTAATAAATTCTGAACAACTGCATTAATAACACTGTTTTATGTGTGCAATTTTTGATAATACGTCCATTTACATGTTCATAAGCTGCTAACTTCAGCGCTGTTTAGCGGTACTTGACAAACAACTGTTTGCTAGCTAACAGTTGTTAGTTAAGCATTGGTGTATAACTTTTAGTGGTTTTCTGTTAGCTAGCAGAGATTGTTAAGGCTAACAAAAAAGTTTTGTGTATACGGCCCCTGGTGTTGGAAGGCAGCTGGGGTGGAGGGGTCGTGGGCGGCCGGTGTTGATGTCGCAGAGGATGGTGTTCTTGCCGTCGAAAGGAACGTCCTGTCACGTGATGGGTGTCTCTTGGGCGAATGTCTCGGGATTGTCACATTGTCCTCTGGCGATGGCCTTGAAGTCGAGGCCGAGATGGACTGCATCGATAAATATTCGGGAGATAGCGTCACCAACAGGGTTCTTTGTTCCCGGGACGTACGTGATGGTGCAATTGAAGTCTGCGATAGCGGAGAGGTGACGGTGCTGTCGGGCGGACCAGGCTCCCTGCTGCTTCGTGAGGGCGTGCACCAGAGGCTGTGGACAATTTGTTCGAGTACAGCCCCTATGGCAACATTGCTGGCATTCCTTGACAGCTGCAGCTGAATACCTGGTGCGGGAAAGAGAGGGTGATGGCACAGATGAGGGTCTTTTTCGCGTTGACGAAGGCAGCTTGCGTGGTGCGGCTCCACTGGAGGTCCGGTGCTCCTAAGATGGGTAGTAAGCGGTGGTAGAAATTTACCATCCCCGCAAATTTCTGTAACTTTATCATAAGTGATATACTGTCACACCGTCTATCAAGCGCTTTGTAGTGGTGACTGTGACAACACAACGCTAAGTATATAAACCCCAGATGTTGTATACTGTACATCAGTTTCTTCTCTAGTTGATATTGCCGTGACACATCGGATTTGATCAATCAAACTAATGTATTCAAATATTTTTAGGGTATATTCACCATCCACGTCAAGACGCAGAACAACGACACGCGGCAAAAAAGGTTCAAAGTCGAAGAATACGTTCTTCCCAGGTTCGAAGTCACGGTCACGCCACAGAGAGATGTCCTGGCAAATGATAAGACTGCTACAGTCGAGGTTTGCGCAAGGTAAGAAATGATCTCGTCACATATTTTGTTTAGTTACTACACTTTTAATACAGATCTACATCCGCGCGCGCGCGTGTGTGTGTGCGTGCGCGTGAGTGTGTATCTATTTAATTGTATTTAATCAATTGTAGTATACAGGAAAGGAACAATGCTCATGGAGTCCTGTTTTCCACCCTTAAATTCATCCTTTCTAGTTCAATATTCATGTATAGTTTCAACTTGGACTATATCTTTATTTTCCAGTGTCAATGTATTTGATACTAAGTGCCTTCGGAGAATCGTGAGGTATCGGTGGAATGAATTCGTATCAAACCAGAGACTGTACTATGAGACTCAGTCCAGGCCAGTTACTAGCATAGTTCGTGAAAATCAACTCCGGCTATATGGGCATATGACTCGTTTCCCTGATGTTGATCCTACTCAGAGGGTTATCTCTACAAGAGACAACCATCGACGGAGGAGACGAAGGGAATGACGCCCACAAGATTCATGGCTGGAGCAGATTGATCGAAACAGTCGAGAGTTGTTTGGATTGGGGAAGGTGGCTACACTGGAGCTTGCTCAGAGAACGGGGGGACTGGCGCCGGCATCTGAGTGAAATTTTTATTTCTTTACATTCTTTAGACGTGTAGTCTCTCAATTTGCTCTCATGACCTCTTTGAATCCACCTATCCCTAATCAAGAGCTATCTTCTGTCGATGTAGTCTGACCCCTTTAGCAGTCGGAATAATGTAATCATATCATCTTTCTCTTCGATCTTTCAATGTTGGGAGATCCAGTACGTTTAGTCTTCTCTCGTATGGTTTACTTGACACGCTGGAAACCAGTTTGGTTGCTGCCCTGCTTACTGTCTAGATCTTCTTTTTCTTCACTCTCTATGGGAAGCGTACCATTGATGCAATTTCTAGTCTTGGACGGATCAGGTTTCTACGAGTTTTCCATCGTCTTTTCTTCCATATACTAAAAATACACCTTAATCTTCTGCAGCAATTTGTATGTCTCTTCCAAAAACCTGCTGGTATATTTCAAATATTTCTCCCTTTTTACTTTTGTGATTAGTTCATTTCCCAAGGAACAATCTTTTTAATAGAGATATTCCCGATTTGCATAATTTTTTGTTTTGAAATTAATTTTCCACTCATGGCTTCGTACCAATATAGTGTCTGGATAATTTAGCAACAACCTAAATTTTTCCACGATTTTCTGTTCTCATAATTTTTGCATCATCTGTAAACATGCTGGCATAGCTTGTTGTATTTTCCATTATGTCAATAACATAGATGAGAAGCTTTATAAGGGCTAGCTGGTTGCCACTGGTTGCCACTTTCTATCCTGACGTCTTAACCTTAACTTCATGTACCTTTCCTTCAAAAAATATTTCCAAGTAATTTGCCTCTCAGTTTTCCAGTATACTCCAATTTCCACATAAGACGACTGTGAAGTACTTTATCAAAAGCCTTCACTAAATTGAGGTACACACAGTCCACCCAGCCCTCCCTATCTTATAGGGCATATCATTTGACACACGCGACATTTTCAGATTTAAAACCAAAATGACTGTCCGTCAAAATGTACACCTCTTTAATATATATGAGCCATCGATCTTTCACAATCCTTTCAGATAATTTCACTGTTGTGCTGATCAATGGTACCGGCCTGTAGTTAAGTTGTACTTCCTTACTTTAACGTTTGTGAATTGGTACAACATTAGCCCTTTTCCAATCATGTGAATCTTGTTCACCAGCTGTCCACTACATTCTTAAAGTATTCAGTTTGAGATCCCTCAAGCTTTATTCACATCCAACGATATCAAAAGATTAATCACTCCCATCACATCTACATTCATATTTTCTAAACCGGAATTTTTGCCCGCCTCGCCTTTCTCTATAAAACTGCTCTCTTTCGAGAAGGCATATTGACAAATTTCATTCATAATGTCTACCTGAGCTGGCCTTAGCACCCTCTATTAGCTTGTTTTTTTTTCTTGTTTCAATTTACCATTAATAAACCTATATAACTGTTTGAGTTTATCTTTGCATTTATATAAAACACCCTTTAACAATTCCTTTCCTCCTCCATGCGGATTCTTCTATAGTCATTTCTAGTATGTTTGTAAGCCCCCGAAGTCATGTTCTTGGCTTTTCAGCTATCTCGTACCTTTTGTTGAACTAGTCTTGTTTCCATTTTTTCCTTCCACTAATCTTCGGAACATGTTTAATCACTCCTAGCTTGGGAGGGGGGGGGGGAGGGAGGGATGAAGGGGGAGAGGGAGGGATGGGTGAGAGAGAGAGAGAGAGATAGATATGGGTGAGAGATGGGTGTGAGATGGGTGAGAGAGAGAGATGGGTGAGAGAGAGAGAGATGGGTGAGAGAGAGAGAGATGGGTGAGAGAGAGAGAGATGGGTGAGAGAGAGAGAGATGGGTGAGAGAGAGAGAGATGGGTGAGAGAGAGAGATGGGTGAGAGAGAGATGGGTGAGGGTGAGAGAGATGGGTGAGGGTGAGAGAGATGGGTGAGGGTGAGAGAGATGGGTGAGGGTGAGAGAGAGAGATGGGTGAGGGTGAGAGAGAGAGATGGGTGAGGGTGAGAGAGAGAGATGGGTGAGGGTGAGAGAGAGAGATGGGTGAGGGTGAGAGAGAGAGATGGGTGAGGGTGAGAGAGAGAGATGGGTGAGGGTGAGAGAGAGAGATGGGTGAGGGTGAGAGAGAGAGATGGGTGAGGGTGAGAGAGAGATGGGTGAGGGTGAGAGAGAGAGATGGGTGAGGGTGAGAGAGAGAGATGGGTGAGGGTGAGAGAGAGAGATGGGTGAGGGTGAGAGAGAGAGATGGGTGAGAGAGAGAGAGATGGGTGAGGGTGAGAGATGGGTGAGGGTGAGAGATGGGTGAGATGGGTGAGATGGGTGAGATGGGTGAGGGTGAGAGGGTGAGATGGGTGAGGGTGAGGAGATGGGTGAGGGTGAGATGGGTGAGGGTGAGAGAGAGATGGGTGAGGGTGAGAGAGAGATGGGTGAGGGTGAGAGAGAGATGGGTGAGGGTGAGAGAGAGATGGGTGAGGGTGAGAGAGAGATGGGTGAGGGTGAGAGAGAGATGGGTGAGGGTGAGAGAGAGAGAGAGAGAGATGGGTGAGGGTGAGAGAGAGAGAGAGAGAGATGGGTGAGGGTGAGAGAGAGAGAGAGAGAGATGGGTGAGGGTGAGAGAGAGAGAGAGAGAGATGGGTGAGGGTGAGAGAGAGAGAGAGAGAGATGGGTGAGGGTGAGAGAGAGAGAGAGAGAGATGGGTGAGGGTGAGAGAGAGAGAGAGAGAGAGAGAGATGGGTGAGGGTGAGAGAGAGAGAGAGAGATGGGTGAGGGTGAGAGAGAGAGATGAGAGTGTGTGTGAAGGGTAGGAGAGGAGAGAGAGAGAGAGTGTGGTGAGCGGTGAGAGAGAGAGAGATGGCGTGAGTTGGGGTGGAGAGAGAGTAGAGTGAGAGATTGGTGAGGGTGATGAGAGAGAGAGAAGATGTGAGGGGAGAGAGAGAGAGAGATGGGTGAGGGTGTGAGAGGTGAGAGAGTGAGAGCAGAGAGATGGGTGGGGTGAGAGAGAGAGAGAGATGGGTGAGGTGAGAGAAAAGATGGGTGAGGTGAAGAGAGAGATGGGTCGTGAGGGTGAGTGTGAGAGAGAGAGATGGGTGAGGGTGAGAGAGAGAGAGAGATGGTGGTGAGGAGAGAGTGAGAGAGAGATGGGTGTGAGGGTTGAGAGTAGAGAGGAAGTGGGTGAGGGTGAGAGAGAGAGAGGAGTTTGGAGTGAGGGGTGAGAGAGAGAGAGAGATGGGTGAGGGTGAGAGAGAGAGAGAGAGATTGGTGAGGGTGAGAGAGAGAGAGAGATGTGAGAGGGTGAGATAGAGAGAGGAATGGGTGAGTGGTGGAGAAGAGAGAGAGTTGAGGTTTGTTTTTTGAGGTGAGAGAGAGAGAGAGATGGGTGAGGGTTGGGAGAGAGATGGAGAGTTGGGGTGTGGTGAGAGAGAGTATGTTGTGTGGTGGGGGTGATCGAGAGAGAGAGAGATGGTGTGAGGAGAGGAGAGAGAGATGGTTGAGGGTGAGGTGAGGAGAGGTTTGGATTGGGTGGGGTGGAGTTGAGTGTGAGAGGATGGGTGAGGGTGAGTGAGAGAGAGAGATGGGTTAGGGTGGGAGTGAGCGAGAGTTGGTGTGATTGGGTGTGGGGTTGGAGATGGGTGAGGTGGGGGTGGGTGAGCGTGTTTGGGGGGGTGTTTGAGCGAGATGTGTTGGTTGAGGGTTGAGGGTGGTGGGTTGTGTGGTTGGGTGGTTGTTTTGAGTGTGTGGGAGAGGAGGATGGGTGGGGTGAGTGGTTTGTGAGTGTGTGTGTTTTGGTGTTGGGGTGGTTGGGGGTGTAGAGAGATGGGTGTTGGGAGGTTTGTTTTATGGGTTGTTTGAGGGGAGAGAGAGAGAGCGATGGGTGGAGGGTGATGAGAGATTGAGAGAGATGGTGTGAGTGTGAGAGAGAAGAGAGAGATGGTTGTGTTGGTGGTGAGGGTGGGGTGTTGGGTTTGGGTGAGGGTGAGGGTTGTGTGGGTTGAGAGGACGAGAGAGAGAATGGGTGTTGGGTGAGAGGAGAGTGAGAGATGGGTGGTTTATGGGTGAGAGAGAGAGGGTTGAGTTGATGAGGGGTGGGGGTGTGTGAGATGAGAGGTGAGCGAGAGGTATGAGAGATGGGGTTGGGTGTGAGGGTTGAGAAGAGAGGAGAGATGGTGTGAGGTTGTGTGAGAGAGAGAGAGATGTGTGTGTTGCGGTAGAGCGGTTTTGTGATAGAGAGAGAGGTGATGGGGTGGGGTTTGAGAGGAGAGCGAGATGGGTGAGGGTGAGAGAAGAGATGGGTGAGGGTGAGAGAGAGATGGGTGAGGGGTGAGAGAGAGAGAGAGATGGGTGAGGGTGAGAGAGAGAGAGATGGGTGAGGGTGAGAGAGAGAGAGAGATGGGTGAGGGTGAGAGAGAGAGAGAGAGATGGGTGAGGGTGAGAGAGAGAGAGAGAGATGGGTGAGGGTGAGAGAGAGAGAGATGGGTGAGGGTGAGAGAGAGAGATGGGTGAGGGTGAGAGAGAGAGAGATGGGTGAGGGTGAGAGAGAGAGAGAGGGGGTGAGGTGAGAGAAGGAGAGTCCAGTGAGTGAGGGTGAGAGAGCGAGAGATGGTGCGTGAGGTTCGAGAGAGAGAGGAGATGGGTGAGGGTGAGAGAGGATAGAGAGAAGGTGCAGTGAGAGAGAGAGAGAGAGATGGGTGAGGGTGAGAGAGAGAGAGAGAGATGGGTGAGGGTGAGAGAGAGAGAGATGGGTGAGGGTGAGAGAGAGAGAGATGGGTGAGAGAGAGAGATGGGTGAAGGGTGGGTGAGAGAGAGAGAGAGGGTGCGGGTGAGAGAGAGAGAGATGGGTGAGGTGGTTGAGGAGCGATGGGGTGAGGGTGAGAGAGAGAGAGAGAGAGAGATGGGTGAGGGTGAGACACGCACACGCACACGCACACGCACACGCACACGCACACGCACACGCACACGCACACGCACACGCACACGCACACGCACACACACCACCACACACACCACACACACCACCACACACACCACACCACCACCACACACACCACACACACACACCACACACACACACCACACACCCACACACCACCACACACCACCACACACACCACACACACCACCACACCACCACACACCACCACACACCACCACACACCACCACACACCACCACACACCACCACACACCACCACACACACACACAACCACACTCACACACCACCACACACACACACACACCACCACACACACACCACCACACACACACACACACACCACCACACACACACCACCACACACACACCACCACACACACACCACCACACACACACCACCACACACACACCACCACACACACACCACACACACACAACACACACCACCACACACACACACACACCACACACCCACACACACCACCCACACCACACCCACACCACAACACCCACACACACCACACACACACACACCACACACACCACACACACACACCACACACCACACACACACACACCACACACACACCACACACCACACACACCACACACCACACACACACCACACACCACACACCACACACACACCACACACACACCACACACCACACACACACCACACACCACACACCACACACACACCACACACCACACACCACACACACACCACACACCACACACACACCACACACCACACACCACACACCACACACCACACACACACCACACACCACACACACACAAAATGTCTTTAAACACCTTTCCTACCTTTATGATAGTACTGCTTGTGGAAAAGGACTACTCGCCATACCTTTGGGGGCTGCGTTCGTGATTTCCATTCAGATCTCAACCCATTTTTGGACGACTAGCCATTTCTTGTCTGCTAGTATGAATAAATCTGAGACACATAAATGGCTACGCAGACAAACGCCGTCCAGAAAGGATTGGGACTTTGGATGACTTTAGTGGGTTATTCTATTTATTAACCTTGGAGTAGAATCTATTTGGTTTGTACAAGTCCCATGAAATTATTCTTGGGCTCAGTTTCTTTTATGAGAACCTCTCGATCAACCATCAAATGTGCTCAGTCTCATCTAAGGATTTTGTTTTAGATGACGCCAGACAACTTTAGTTTAGGGAAACCTCTGTCTGTCTTCTCGTGAGTGTTACGATAATCTTTTTCATTCCTACACCCGGGCAGGTACACCTTCGGGCAACCAGTCAGGGGCAACGTAAGCGTAACGCTGAGTTACTACAGTCGCATTGATCAAGAAGTCACCAAGCACAAGCAGGTAATCAGTCATGTATCATGCTGTCATATATCTATCTATCTATATCTATATCTCTATATATCTATATCTATATCTATATCTATATCTATATCTATATCTATATCTATATCTATATCTATATCTATATCTATATATATATATAATTTGTAAAAGTGGGCAGTAATTCTCCTTTTAGACATGTTGAATTAAATTTGACCGCAGCAACACCAGAAGAACAAGGGACAGATTCCCACCGAGTCCACCCACGCACAAAATCTCACCCACATTTAATGTAACTTCTCCCAATTACCACTTTCGTTTGTATTTAACCTGTAACAGCTTTGTACTAAATATATCTTGTACATGGAAATGCTCAAATATGAGCAAAACGTTGTACGGTAGCATTTTATTCCGCCTCCCCGATGAGCCGAGATCTTTGATTAGAAAACTCGAGTCTATCAAGTTCATTCTAGCCCAAGCTGCGATTAAATTTATATATACATATATATATATATATATTATATATACATGTGTGTATATATATGTGTGTATATATGTGTGTATATATATGTGTGTATATATATATATGTGTGTGTATATATATATGTGTATATATATGTGTGTATATATATGTGTGTATATATATATATGTGTGTATATGTGTGTGTGTGTATATATATGTGTATATGTATATGTATATAAGACTGAAGGTGAAGGAAGCAGACGAGGAGTAATGGGTGAAATTCTCCCATTACCTCGTCTGCTTCCTCCACCTTTAGTCTTTTTTGTCATGATATAGTCAATATATTTATATATATTTATGTATTCATGTATATGAAGTGATAATTCTATATAAGGATGTAAGACTAGTATCAGTCTATTTTACGTATTAATTATGTACCTTTTGTAAGGCAGATTTCCATTGCAGATTGTAGGTTGCCACGACTTTGAGTTTTCTCTGGATGAGTTGGGTATAAGGCAAACCTACATTCCCTACCAGGTACGTATCTCCTGTTCTTTGAATCTTCTCGTATCTCGGAGTCTATCTCTAGGACTCTTTCGTGTCCTAGGACGTAATTGTGCTCCTGCAATGTATTTTAATTACTTTACTCGGAGCAGAGATGGACGTTTTATTAATCAAGGCTGAAAGATTCAGCCTAAGAGTGGTGTCATGATAATGAAGGTCACTTCAGGCTAGAATACGTTTATCACTTGCATAGCCTCGCTACGTATGTCATCATGGGGAAGGAACTAAACCAGCCTTAGCATACCCTCTTTTGTTTGACATTCTGTATCCATTATCTGGAATAGATTATCATTTATACTTGATCCCTCCAGTCCCAGTGACACTCATCACTGCCTTTGTGAACAGTTCTATGTAATTCCCAAAACTTCTTTTGGATGTAGTCATGAAATGTTTTATATTTCACTTTCGCACGAAAGCTACCATGTTCTCGTGTCTCTGTAAATACCGCGTGGACTTGGAGTATACACTGTATCGACCACGTGACCATTATCTCGCATGTACTCCTTCCTTCACTGCTTGACCCCTGCTGTTTACCCCTGCGTGACCCAAGGCTGACCTAATCATGTATAATCATGCACCACGGGAGATTGCCCTCGGGATGTATATCAACATTGTGTCAACAAAGGGGCTATGGTGAGAAGGAAAGAGGGTTATGAGTTCGTCCTTTGTTTGTATGGTTAGAACTGAACTGATTTTACATGCTGGCCGAAGCCGTATATACACATCCCGCGGGCAGTCTCCTGTGGTGCATAATCATACATAATTAGGTCAGTATTGGGGCACGCAGGGGTCAAACAGCAGGGCTTAAGCAGCGAAGGCAGGTGTGCATGTCGGATCGCAGCCACGTGGTCGATTCAGTGCGTGCCCCAAGTCCACGCGATATCTAAAATACTCTCCCATTAGAAATGCCCTGCACATGAGATTGGATAGGCGGAGTCTTGAAGTTGGCCGGTTTTAGGCGGTCGATGGAGACCCAGTCTGGCATGTCGGAGATAGAGAGGAAGAAGGTCTTGTTCTTCCATTTAAGGACAAGGTGGGGGCCAGTGTAGGGTCGTGTGAGCAGTGGCGTGTGAACGTCGGGCCTTAGAAATACGTGCGTCGAGGTGTGGAGATCCTTTGGGAGGTATTCCTTGACCTCCCGATAATGTGTCGGCACGCATGGGGCGAATTTACCTCCCAAATTCTTATACTTGAATTGTCAGGATCTTTAAGAATAAG
>NC_134778.1:90273212-90274797 GCF_046742065.1 Oratosquilla oratoria
GTATTGATATATTATATATTATGTATATATATATGTATTATATAATATATGTATGTAAAGATATATATTATGTATATATATATATGTGTGTATATATATATGTTTAATATATGTGTATATATATGTTATATGTGTGTATATAATGTATAAATGTGTATTATATATTGTGTATATATGTGTATATATATGTGTATAATATTTATGTGTATTAATTTTAGTTGCTAAGTATAAATATATATATATGTAGTTATATTATATGGTATTATATATATATGTGTATATATATGAATATATGTATTTATTATGTGTATATATATAATATATATGTTTATGTAGTTTATATATAATATATATTTATTGGTGTTTGGGTTTTATTGTATGTGTATTGTATATATATGTATTTATGTGTGCTATTATGTGTATAAATGTTTTATATATATGTGTGTTATATTTTATAAATTTGTATATATATATATATGTGTAGAATTATATATGTGTAGTTAATATATATATATATGTGTTATATATATGTTTATGTTATATATATATTGTGTATATATATTACCTATGTATATATTTTATATATATATGTATATATTTTGTGTATGTGTATATATTATATATATATATGTGTATGTGTATTATATATATTTATTATGTGTATATATATATATATGTGTATGTGTATATATATATATATGTGTATATTATTTATATATATATTTATGTGTATATATATTTATTATGTGTATATTATATTATATGTGTATATATATATATATGTGTATTTTATTTTATGTGTATAGATATAATATGTATGTTAATATATATATATTTATATTATATGTGTATATTATATATTTTTAAATTATATTATATTTGATTTATATATATATATTTGTATATATATATATATGTGTTATATTATTATATTTATTATGTATTTATATGTATATATTATTATGTGGTTATATATATATTTATGTGTATTATATTTATAGTATATATATGTGTATATATATAATATATGTGTAGTATAATATATGATATATATGATGTATATATATGTGTATATTTTTATATATATTGTTTATATATAGTTTATATAGTGTATATATATATATATGTGTATTATTTTACATTTGTGTGTGTATATATATATTGTGTATATATATTATGTATGTATATATTTTATTGTTATTTATATTATATATGTGTATTGTATATATATTATGTGTTTATATATATATGTGTATATATATATAATATGTGTATATATATAATATATGTGTTTTATATATATTATATGTGTATATATATTATCATGTATATTGTATATATATATATATGTGTATATATATATATGTGTATATATATATATATGTGGTTTATTTTTTATATGTGTATATATATATATTTTTATGTGTATATATATATATATATGTGTATATAGTATGTGTTATATATATATGTGTGTATTTTGTTTGTTTATACTATATTTATGTGTATATATATATATATTTAGTATGCGTATTATATACTATATTATGTGTTTATATATGTGTATGTGTATGGATTATAATCT
>NC_134778.1:90275297-90307797 GCF_046742065.1 Oratosquilla oratoria
TCTCGCTCAAGGGATTCAGAAAGGAGCCGAAATTCCTCTGGGCGACAAGTGGCACCCTATCCCTTGTAATATAGATGATTTCTTAACTGTAAAAGCGGTCCCAGTTGGGGTTTTTTTTTCGACAAATGCCCATCCATTGACCTTACAAGGTTTTTTTTGGGCCCTGCCTGCAATTCATTGCAATAGCCCCTGGAATGCCACATGCCGTCCAACTCCTAAACGCCTCGGAAGGATCTTCACGTGCAACATGAACATCCTCCCCTATTTTTCTAATCCTTGTCCTAGCGAACTCCCGGAACCGCGCAAAACAATTCCTCACTCCATAACATACCTATATAATTGCCACCCGGCACTTAAGCAAACGACAGGTTCCTTACCTTCCCCTGCTTAAACCACTCTTCAATCCTATCTACTAGCATTTTCCTACCACCCCCACATCGTCGGGGGAAACACACCTGCATCCTATGTTTCCTATCTTTATCACAGAAAGCCCTGTCCAAGTACCTCACTTGACTGTCTCCTACAACCAAAATCTTACCTGTGGGCAGGGATCCAGCGTCTGCCCTTCCCTTCTTGAATTTCCTTTGTTTCTTCTTCCTGTAGACCTGCTAGTGCTTGAAACGAGTCCTTGCAATCGAGCGGGGCTGGTGAGGACTTTTTCCTAATTTTCCGCGTCTTGTTTGTCACAATTTTCCATCCAGGATTTTGGGCCTTCAAGCGGAGAACTCGATTCTCCTCTTTAAGGCACTTTACAGCATCCTCCAAGGCTTCCATTCTACTAAGTAGAGATTGTACCTCATCGGCGCTGAACACAGTAACACAACCACTCGCCACATCACTATTTGAAGCAGCTACCCGGTTGACCTGACCTGAGTGACGACTACTGCTCAACTGACGACTACTGTTCAACTTGAAGACTACTGCGTGAAGTCGTGGCTCAGGAGGGGTGGGCAGGAGACTCGGAGTTGAAGGCTGAAATATCTGTATGTAACGTGAAGTTGCTCCGGCGGTTTCCGTCGGTCTTGTATCCGCCTGGTCAGGTCACGACCTGGGAGCTGATTGATCGCTGTGAGATGCGCTACTTTTCGGAACAGAAGATCGCTCACGTTCTGCGCACCGATTGGCCGCTGTTGTGTTATTTGCTCGCTTCCTAGCTTGTCCAGCCAAGCTCGTGTTGTGCTTGCCGACCGGGCCGTGGCTGTGCTCTGAGCCGTGGTGAACTGCAGTGCATTTGCCCGAGAGGACAACTGCCTAACAGTAACGAAAAAGGGACTGTGTAAAAGAGTGGCATCGAAACAGCACAGGAAGTTGGCATGGAGTAACTGTCTGGGCTACCATAAAATGCGGGATGCAGGGGTAACCGTGTAGCCTGTATAATATGTTGGTATGATATTAATAGACATAGAAAGAGGAGAATCATAAGGCGAGTGTAGTGAGTCATGATAAGTTGCGGAAAAGGGGAGATGCCGATATCTACAAAGCAAGTTCATTTGGAATAATGATCAAGAATGTCTACATTAATTAAATGACAAGGCTCTGTGAAGGTGGTCTTACGGGTGGCCGATAGCAGTGGGTTCGAATCCTGCATGCGACTGTCATAGAAATTATCGCATTAAATGACAAATTTAAGGCAATGTGTGAAACTTTTTCAGGGTGGCATCGGCAAGTCCTCCTCGGCAGCACCCTTGACCGCCTATGTCCTTATGGCCCTGCTGGAGGCGGGAGAAAACGCCAAGGCCCCGGCAATCCAGAATGCCATCACTTGTCTTCTGCAGGAGAAGGCACTCTCCACCTACGCACAGGCTATTACCAGTTATGCCCTGACACTGGCACAACACCCCGAGGCAGAAAACTATATACAACAGCTCCTTGGTAAAGCTACCAAGACTTCCAGTTCTATCTTCTGGGAAACTCCTCAAGGTACAGGTACGTTAAGAGGAGGATATTGTCCATTGATATATCGCGTAAGAAATTCACAACAGTTATCATCACCATCACCAATCACCTGATGGTTGGTAGGTTTAAACATTATCATTAATTTTATTACTATCATTATTGTTATTATTATTATTATCACCTCCATTATTGTAATAATGATAATAATAGCAAGCGGGTCGCCTTCACCAGGCAGAGGCGTGGCGGTAGAAACGGCGGGTTACGCTGTTTTGGCGATGATGACTCTGGACAGTGTTCGCTATGACGCAGAGGCCTTAAAGATTGTCAAGTGGATCTCAAGTAAAAGAAACGGTTATGGTGGCTTCGTATCCACGCAGGTGAGTCTGACCTTGCATATGCAAAGACTATTTTCTCATATCCAGTTGTTCGTACCTATTCTCTGTCTACTAACACAAATCACTGAATAAACATATTTGAGCTCTTGAGATGGGTGACTGATTCGCCTGTTTGAGTTGGTGAGTCCTGTGTTTGGAGAAGAACGACGTGCGTGTGCGTGTGTGTGGGCGTGTGTGTGTGTGTGCGCGTGTGTGGGCGGGCGGGTGTGTGTGTGTGTGTGTGTGTGTGTGTGTGTGTGTGTGTGTGTGTGTTGTGTTGGGTGTTTGTGTTTGTGTGTGTGTGGTGGTGTGTGTGTGTGTAGTGTTTTTTAAAAAATTTACCTAGTTGTATTTACCTAGTTGTATTTACCTAGTTGTATTTACCTAGTTGAATTTACCTAGTTGAATTTACCTAGTTGTATTTACCTAGTTGTATTTACCTAGTTGTATTTACCTAGTTGAATTTACCTAGTTGAATTTACCTAGTTGAATTTACCTAGTTGAATTTACCTAGTTGAATTTACCTAGTTGAATTTACCTAGTTGAATTTACCTAGTTGAATTTACCTAGTTGAATTTAACTAGTTGTAATTTTAACCTAGTTGTAATTTACCTAAGTTGTTATTTACCTAGATTGTATTTACCTAGTTGTATTTACCACTAGTTGTATGATTACCATAGTTGTATTTACCTAGTTGTATTTAACCTAGTTGTATTTACCTAGTTGTATTTACCTAGTTGTGTATTTACCTGGGGGTTGGTGTGGGGGAGTGTTAATTTTACCGTAGTTGTATTTACCTAGGGGTTTGGGTTATTGTTATACGGGAAGGGGGGCGTTGTGGAAGGGACTTATGCTCGTGAGGTCCCGTCTTCATATCTCATTTTATCTAAACTATTTTTAAATTCATGTATTGTTTTTTGGCACAGCACCACTTCTTCTTATCTAACTTGTTTCCAACTGTCTATTGCTCTGTGAAGGAAAGCTGTTTCTTTTTCCAAATCTCTTCTATAGTTGTCTTTTTAATTTTCTTATCCCCGTGTCCTCTTGTATTTCTGTCACCACCATTTTATCAGATTCTCTCTATCAGTAATTTCTATGCCTTTCATGATTCTGTAACATAGCTATCGAAATCTCCTCTCCTCTCATTCTTTTGCTCTAAGTGTCTGTAGTTTAAGTTTTTGTAGTCTCTCTTTCATATGTGAAGTAGTTTTTTTGAGAGTGTTGGTGCCAGTTTAGTAGATTGCTGCTTCTGTAATTCTTTCAAGTTTTTTTATACATTTTTTTGTACTTGGTGACCATATCGTTTGCTGCATATTCCAATCTTGGTCTTATCAGGGTGACTAGGAATTTTCCTCACACCATTTCTTTCATCCAGGTATGTAAATGCCACTTTGATTGTTCTTATTAAATTATATAGTTTCCTTCTCCAAAAATCTTATTTTTATTGTTTCTCACAGCGTGACAATATTATTCCAATAACGAATGACGTCACCCAGGTCCCTCTCATATTTCTACTCTTTTTAATTCCTTCTTCTTCCCCAAATTATATGATCCTGTTATTCTGTTTTTTGTTTTTGCTTTTTCCAAATTTCATTATACTACACTTTTTGAGTATTGAACTCCATCTCCCCACTTCCTTTTACTCCATTCTTGTACTTTATTTAGATCCTCTCTCCTCTGTATTGATTCACAAATCTTCTTTTCAGTTTTCACTCATGTTTTCCAGTAATTTTGCATCATCTGCAAAGAAGCTCATATAATCCGTTTCAATTCCTTCATCCATATCATTAATATATTATTAGCAAAAACATTATTGGGGCCAGAACTGTTCCCTGCGGGACACCGCTTAGTACTCTCTCTCTCTCCCCACCTTCATTCCATTTTGAGTGCCTGATCAATCTTTATCAACTACTTTCGCATTTTTCTTTCTTGCAAAAAGTCCTTCCATCCAATTTAGCAATTTACCTTGTATTCCCTTTTCCCTCCTCTCATATTCTAATTTCTTAAGCAACTTTCTTATGTGGTACTTTTGTCAAAAGCTTTTTTTTAGGTCTAGAAATGCACAATCAGCCCATCCATCCTCTTTCTTGGTATTATATCTATATAGCCTTGAATAGAAACAATATTAAATTGGGTGACGCATCGATCGTCCCTTGTCTGAATCCAAATTGCCTTGGATTTAGTACGTTTGTTTTTTTTTGTTCCAAGTATTTTACTACCATCTACCTTTTTGATAATTCTTTCACATATTTTTGCCTATTGTACTTGTTAGAGAGACGGTCTATAGTTTTGATAGGTTCTTCTTTATTTCCTCCTTTATATATAGGTACTATACGTTTGGCTTTTTTTTTCCAATCTTCTGGAACTTTTCCTTCTTTTAAGGAACTGCTTATTAATGCTATGTATTTTTTTCCTGCCCAGTTCATTCCTACATTCTTCTCAGAAATCCAGTTTGCTATTTCATCTGGCCCATGCGATTTTCTGACCATCCAAAATTACCCCAAGTGATGTCAATATTTCATTCTTCCTTTACTTCTATTTCTTCCATAGGGGGGTCTTTTTCCATTCCACTCAATCTCTTCAGGTTGTGATAATTTTCCCTTGTAAACACTGATTTAAAATGTTTTGTTCAATAATTTCTGCCCAATTTTCCATTTTCCTCAGTGTATTCAACTCCCCCTTGTTCCTTTAATTTCTCCAAGTCGTGTTGTTTGTTTTTCAGTTGTATTGGTTTACAAAAATCTGTAGAATAGTTTTGGTTGATCTTTACACTTTCTTCTATAACAATCTTTTTCATATTTTTCTTTTTGTTTCTCATCTGCACTTTTGTACATATTCCATTTCTATATACCAGTCATATATCTTTCCATTTCTTTCAGGTCTTCTGTATGTTTTTCCATCCGGTCCAGCTTTGTCTCTTTTTGTCCTTTTAACGTCCCTACAACTTTTTGGTTTGTAACCTA
The DNA here is from genome assembly GCF_046742065.1 of Oratosquilla oratoria. NCBI lineage: Eukaryota > Metazoa > Arthropoda > Malacostraca > Stomatopoda > Squillidae > Oratosquilla > Oratosquilla oratoria. Next base: position 90,280,531 of record NC_134778.1, read on the forward strand.
AGCATTTTACATATTCTTTTTCATTTTTGGTTTTTTGTCTTGGGACATACTTTTCCACTCCTTCCCTTTGTAAATTTTTGTTCAAAATATTCCATTTCCTCTTCTCACTGATAGTTTTCTTCTCTTCTTTGTATATTTCTATCCCAAGTTTTCCCTTGCGTTGGAAGAATTCTCTTATTTTATCTCAAAGTTTGTTTTTACCAATACATCATTCTTCCTTTTCTATATTGTTCATCTTCTTTTTCATAAAGTTTGTTCTTCGAGTAAGTTCCAGTTCAATCATTATGTGGTCAACTTTTTACCTATTGGTGTGTTTATTATTCAATCTTGTGCCACTATTCTAGGTTCTAGATGTAATTATTAAGTCTAGCCTCGATGGTTCTTCTTCATTTCTATACCTAGTGTTTCTCTTGTATCCATTGTGTCATTAGAATTGGTCAGTAAATCAATCTCAAGTAGAGCATTTCCCCATGATCATCAACCACTCTTTTACTGTCATTTTCTTCCCAGCAGATTTTCTTTGCAATTAAAGGTCGCCCCATCCATAACTATTCTTCACCTCCGTCTTTCCATTAATTATTAGTTAATGCTATCTTTGTGTCCTCTAACATACTTTTATGTTCAATTCTCCTCCTCCATGAGGGCGTGTTTTCGGAGGCACATAGTTGATCACAACATTTTTCTGCTCTTTCTTATCTCGGTCTTACCACTTCTATCATAATACATCTCTACTGTATTGCTTTCCCATATATGAACACCTGTTCAAGATTTAAGTATCCTTCTTTGTCATGATACATAACTCCACCCCCTTGTTTTTTTCTCTCTGTTTCTATTCCAATAATTGTATGTATCATGTCCTACACTGTTGGGTGGTAGGTGGGCCTTTTAATTTGTGTTTCTAACAATTCCCATTATGTCCGGTTTTCTTTTTCTTTCCAATAATCATTCAGTTCATCTCAATCCTGTTATCAATCCATCTATATTTGTGTAAGACACTCTTAGTTTTCTGCCACTTCCATTGTGTTCTCTGTTTTCCCTTATGTTTTTTCTTTAGTATGTCGAACTGCCCTTTTATTTTTCATGTTCACTACTCTCACAATAGAATCTCTTCTTTCGTCTGACCTCCGTTCTTTCCATTTCCTCGTTTTTTGCCTTAGCTTACAATTTCTTATTCTGCTTTTCTGCCTCTCTTTCATTCCTCCTTATTCATTTCTCTTTTTTATCCATAACCTTTTGTATATTGAATCATATAGTTGCTAGTCTTCCCTGTCTTGGATAGAAATTTTTCTCCTGCCGTTGTTTGTGACCTGAATTTAATCTTAATTGGTCTGGTCTTTAATCTGTACTGATATATTTCCGAGTCTGAATTTTTCCCCTCATTTTTCCTTTATAATTTCTGGTTCTATCTTCCTTGACTAATTTTAATAAACTGCTTACCCCTTTTTTTCATTTTCCTCCTGATTCCTTGCAGGTTCTATCTGGGTTATGTTTCTCGTTGCCATTCCTAATATAATTATACATTTCTTTTTGTCAGCATAATTCTTCTTACTATATTCTCCTTCTGTCTCATACACGTTAATAACTGTGGCATCATTATGTTCTATCAATTGCTGTTTGACTTATGTCAGTGAATGAAACCTTATTCCCATTCTTGAGTTTAATTCTCACAATTTTTTAGCTTCTGTAGCTATTTTCTCCACTGTTTTCATTACTATTCTTCTTCAATTTCTCATTCTCCCTCCTTTACATTTCCTACTGTCTTTTTAGGTCCTCTACTTCTTCATTTTAAGTTTCTGTTAGTCTTCTCTAGTTGTTCCAGATCCTTTCAATTCTTTGGAGAATGGAGCCTACATTACCTAACCTTACGTGCCAAGATCCTACGATCACCTTATCAACTCCTCTCCTCTAGTCTTATCAGTCCTGGGGGGGTGTTGTGTCCCTCCCCTCCACCCTACTTTAAATCCCTGGAACATATTCTCGTCACTTTCTACTCGTATTTCTCCCTCTCTATACTTCTAATCTTTACATTTTTATTTGCCATTTCGTCCATCCGGTGGTCCCGTTTCATGTTGACCTTCCCACGCCTCGTCTCTGGCCCCCTGGGCCAAGTCCCTCCACATCCTCATTATCTTTCCATTTCCCCAGTAATCCCTCCCACCTCCTTCACTCTTTCCTTACTTTCCCAACGTACCTCACGAGCAATATCCCCCACTCTCCGATCGTCGTCGCCCTGCAAACTCTACAAAAAGTGCGCAACTTCTCTTTGGCGTTGGTATCCTCAATCTGCAGACTTTTCTTCAGAGCGTTTTCGTCAAGCCGTCCGTTTCGTTGAAAGTGTGTGTGTGTGTGTGTGTGTGTGTGTGTGTGAGGGCGGGCGGGTGTGTGTGTGGGTGTGTGTGTGTGGGGCGGGTGGGTGGGTGTGTGTGTGTGTGTGTGTGTGTGTGTGTGTGTGTGGGTGGCGGGTGTGTGTGTGGGGGGGGCGGGTGTGTGTGTGTGGGGGGGGCGGTGTGGTGTGGGGGGTGGCGGTGTGTGTGGGGGGCGGCGGGTGTGTGTGTGGGGGGGGGGCGGCGGTGTGTATGTGTAGTGTGTGTGGGCGGGTGTGTGTGTGTGTTGGGCGGGTGTGTGTGTGTGGGGGGGGGGCGGTGTGTGTGGGGGCGGCGTTGGGTGTGTGTGTGCGGTGTGTGTGTGTGGTGTGTGTGTGTGGTGTGTGTGTGTTGGCGGTGTGTGGGGCGGGTGTGTGTGTGTGTGGCGTGTGTGTGTGTGTGTGGGCGGGCGGGTGTGTACGTAGGTGTTGTGTTGTGGCGGTGTGTTGACAGTGTGTGTGTGGGCGCGGAAACTCTTGTATCTGTGGTGTGTGTGCCTGGATTTGTGATTGTGGTGTGGTGTGGGGCGTGTACCGGGTGTGTGTGTGTTGGCGGTTGTGTAGAGTTAATATGTGTGTGCTGTGTGTGTGTGTGTGGTCGGTGTGTGTGCGTGTGTGCTGTGGGGGCTATATCATCATTGTGTATATAGAGTTGTGTGGCCGGGTGGTGTGTGAAGATTGTGTAGTGAAGGCGGGTGTGTCTGTGTGTGTGTGTTGAGAGCTAGAGGGGTGTGGATATATAGAGAGAATAAACAAATAGGCGGGTGTAGATGGGTGTGTGTGTGGGGGTGTGTGTGTGTGTGTGTGTGGGCGGGTGTGTGTGTGTGTGTGTGTGTGTGTGTGTGTGTGTGGGCGGGTGTGTGTGTGGTGTGTGTGTGTGGGCGGGCGTGTGTGTGTGTGGGCGGGCGTGTGTGTGCGTGTGTGTGTGTGTGTTTGTGGGCGGGCGTGTGTGTGGGCGTGTGTGTGGGCGTGTGTGTGGGCGTGTGTGTGGGCGTGTGTGTGGGGGCGTGTGTGTGTGTGTGGGCGGGCGGGGTGCGTGTGTGTGTGTGTGTGTGGGCGTGTATGTGTGGGCGTGTGTGTGTGTGTGTGGGCGGGCGGGGTGTGTGGGCGTGTGTGTGTGTGGGGGGGCGGGCGGGGTGTGTGGGCGTGTGTGTGTGTGGGCGTGTGTGTGTGGGCGTGTGTGTGTGGGCGTGTGTGTGGGGGGGGCGGGCGGGGTGGGGTGTGTGTGTGTGGGGGGGGCGGGCGGTGTGTGTGTGTGTGTGTGTGTGTGTGTGTGTGTGTGTGTGTGTGTGTGTGCGGGCGTGTGTATGTGTGTGTGGGCGTGTGTGTGTGGGCGTGTGTGTGTGTGGAGGTGTGTGTGTGTGGGTGTGTGTGTGTGGGGGTGTGTGTGTGGGTGTGTGTGTGGGGGTGGGTGGGTGGGGGTGTGTGTGGGGGGGGGGGGGTGTGTGTGTGTGTGTGTGTGTGTGTGTGTGTGTGTGTGTGTGTGTGTGTGTGTGTGTGTGTGGGCGGGCGGGTGTGTGTGTGGGCAGCAGCTGACGACCGGGTGGTTGTCTTCAGAGGGGAAAGTACACACACGTAAACGGATTAATTTGTTTATTTGGTTATGGGAGAACTTGCCAGGATGACGTGAGCGGGGTAGGTACGGAGGCTTGATCCTCAGGTGCCATACGTGGTCCTAGGCTTAAATGGTCCCCAATTGATGTTGTATGAAAACATCGCTCTAGCAACTCCTGCGATAACGCTGGTTCCAAACTGTAACAGCATTGCTGTTTCTTTGGATCTGCTAGACCTCCATATCATCTCGCCCTGGCTCGCGGCGCAACACCTATTGTCGACATCGACCGACGGAGGTCATCATCATCGTACATGCATACATATACCAAAGGCTTTCTTCCTTCTTACACGGGAGGTAGGCCCCCAATCCCCCCCCCAAAAAAAGGCATAGAAACCACTCCCACCCATTCCATCCCCTACACGCTCCACTTCCCTCTACCCTCTTCCCTCCCTCTTATCTTGGCACCTCCTGGATGACGGGTCATCCCTGCATCTTGTCCACTGCCCTGGGTCAGAAGCAGCGTCCCAAGACACAACACATCAACAGCAAGGTCACTTCATTAATTTGGTGATCCCCCCTCTCCGTCCCTTCATGCAGAAAAGGAGAAGACGGGGAGAAATCCCTTCAGGCTGCGTCAATTGGTTCGTTGAAATCATTTGACGGATATGGCATCCTCAGTTGCAAGTGGTGTTTGTCTTAAATGGATATCTGGTGGGATTGTAAATTCCTTAACATATACTTTTATCCACAATTGTTATTTATTTTTCACCTGCAATTCCAGCGTCATCCAACCCTCTTGGTTTTGTCGGATTCCATTTGCCACTGGACATGTACGATTTGTTTCAGGACACGGTGGTAGCCCTACAGGCCCTGGCGTCGTTTTCCAGCACGCGGGAACAAGGCAGCGTCAACCTAACTGTCACTTTTGGAGCCGAGAACCTGCGGCACTCCTTCAACATCAACGAGAAGAACAAGATTCTTCAGCAATTTGCGATGCTCCCGACTCTTCCGACTGACGTCACCTTGGAGATGACTGGCCAAGGATGCGCTCTTTTGCAGGTGAAGTTGTAAAATCTAGCACAATACTCATTCTTCTTAATGCTACAATTAAATCACAAGCAGATTTGCACAATCATTATTTAGGGTTTTCATTATTTGTACGGAATGTCATACATACATACATATACCAAGGCTTTTTCCCCCTTACACGGGGGGTAGTCAAAAAGAAAAAGGCATAGAAATCACTCCCATCCTTTTTATTTCCCATATATTCCACTCCCCTCCACCCTCCTTCCTATCTTGGCACCTCTTGGATGACGGGTCATCCCTGCATCCTGTCCACTGCCCTGGGTCAGAAGCAGTGTCGCAAGACACAACACATCCACAGCAAGGCCGCTTAATAAATTCGGCGACCCCCCCTCTCCGTCCCCTCGTGCAGAAAAGGAGAAGACGTGGAGAAGTCCCTTCGGGCTGCGACAAATTTTTTTCATACATACTTCCTCACCCCCCCATCCCCCACCCACTCCCTCTCATGCATCACAGCCTCATCTATACCCAACCCTTCTCCATTCACACCTATCTTCTGTCCTCTCCCGTCCTTCCTCCACAGACATTCCTCTTTCGTAAAGCCCCTTTCACCCCATCCATCTCATCCTAGGACGCCCCCTCATATTCACTCCTTCCACCTCCGCCTTCCACACTTCTTTTACTAATCTTTCTTCACTCATTCTTTCCATGTGTCCAAACCATCCTAATACTCTTTCATCAACCCTATCTCCCAGTTCCCTTTCCACCCCTGTTCTCCTCCTCACCTCCTCATTTCTCACTCTATCTAGCCTAGTAACCCCTATCATACTTCTCAGGCATTTCATCTCAAACACATTCCAACTCCTTCTCTCTTCCTCTCTCATGTTCCATGTTTCTGCCCCCGGAATGTCACAAAGGCAATATTTTTTCTCTGAAAACCTGGCTAAACATGTTGCCAGCAATATGATTACCCCATTGGCGGCTATTCGGGCAGTTGTCAGATCCAATTAGCATTTGCTATATTCAAACTAATTCAACAAATTTAACCTTGAATACTTCACTGATACTGCTAATTGAAGTCACGAGATGGGAAAGTAATCACGATTTATGAAGCCACACAATTTGTAGACCGTTTAAGACCAGGGTAAAGTACAATGGGAGTACATTTCTTCAGTGACAGACAATACGTCGAAATCCATCATAAATGAGGTGCCAAACATCGCGCCCATGTATTTCTTTATGGCATTAGCGACTATTGATCGAAGCGCCACCACTTATGAAGCGAGATCCAGAGTTCAAATTCTGCGTGACTTGGGGTACTGTACATATATAGCGGGGAGCTGGATTGGCATCCTACCCCACGTCTGCGGATTACATTAAAGTGGTTTTAGCTCGTTGATGAGGAGACTGTACTCTTGGACCTTGTAAAGGTTGATAGGATCTGCGTGTATCCTGGCCACTCGGAACATCACCTATTTCTGAACAGATGATACCTCCGTATCCTGGGTGTAATAAATCAGATAACAAACAAATAACTTATTTAGAAAGGGGTAAAGCCTCGAATGAGTTTTCTTGATAAATGACTTTACTTGTTTTTTCTCTTTTCTTATTTCATGAAGCCTTAAGTTTCGTTCGGGCATGGAATTTTTATGCTTTCGTGTGGTAGTTATGGTTTCTTTGAAAGACAGGTCGAGCCAGATCTTGACCGTATGTAAAAACGTTATGCAATAATAATTCTTGGTCTGAGAAACGCGAAAGGTAAGCTGATGCCCGTCCCCCTCCATTCAAGACCTTCTGAGCAAGCTTGGTTCGTTTCCGGTGAACAAAGCCGCCACTGAACAAGGAGGTGAACAAATAAATGGAGATGAGAGGTTCCCCCAAACTGAATCGTAACATTTAGCGTTAACCAAAATAGATTATGTAAGCTATCCATTTAGAAAAATAAATCCCGTGCAGTCATCTAGGGACAAATCCAATATTTGCCACCAATTCAAGAGACCGAAAGGCAATGAATACAGATGTGTTTGCGAGAAGTTCCTAATAAAAGCTCATTAACTAAGGGTGATTCTGTTTCAGGCTGTCCTCCGATATAATGTGCCTACCCCGGACCCAGCTGACGCCTTCAGCCTCAGCGTGGAAACGAGGACCGTTGCGGACAAGAAATGCGTGACCAAAGAAATCACCGCATGTGCCTCCTACCTCCTCTCCGACGAGAAATCCAACATGGCCATCCTCGAAGTCAAGCTTGTATCTGGCTACGTGCCCGTTAAGGATGATCTGAAAGAGGTTGTAAGAAGTTCTGCGCTTTTCAAGAGGTTTGAGGTTGACGGCAGCGTGGTCTTGTTCTACATCGATGAATTCACCAGTGAAGAATTATGTGCCACCTTTAAGGTAAAGTTCTTGTTGGTATCTGTGTTGGACTACATGTTAGGAGGGTTAATGGTAATCAAAGTCCGTACAATAACTGTCTATTATACATTTGTGGTATAAGGCCCATGAGGTCTTGGCGAAGCGGATGCACACACTTGAAGGGGTTCGATGGTTATATTACATAAATGGCAACGATCATTCTGCTGATCTTCGACACTCGGTATTATGACAGTTTATGCTTAGCAAAACACTTTGTCAAGTAGTTTATAGGAAGCGAGTGCTTTTTCGTAATTGGAATATCGTGTTTGAGTGAGAAGACGTCTTTCCATGGGTTGTTATTTCAGACACAAGACCAATCAAAGAAAAGTATATTAATGTCTACCTACAAATACATATTTCATCTTCATCTTGAATCTATTTAACCGAAAAGCGGCTTTACAACATTCCTTAGCATAAAGTGCTGTGTCTGCTTTTATAAGTGTTTGCATTTTACTAGAAGTGGCATTTTAATGACGTGTAAAGATTTTGTTTTATAACACCAACGGGTATGTTCGCAGGCCTCAGTAACTAGAAGTCTTTTTAACTTTTTGCACGAGCAATTTGCCTAAATCTAAGGTATTTTTTTTTTACTAATGGCCTATACGTTTCAGGTGATAAGAGAGGTGGACGTGGAGAAACCCAAGCCAGGTACAGTGCGGGTCTACGACTACTATCAACCGGAATTCTCACTTGATCAGGTGAATGATGACTTCGCCCTGTCCCCATACCCCGTCTTATGACTAATCTATTCAACGTGTATCAAATTTCTTCCCCTTAAATAATTCTCCTCGTTATATAATCTTTATTTCTCCTCCTTTAACACGTCTTACTAAATACATTTCTCGCGTGAAAACTGCATGAAAGTAATAATTTATTTTAATTTTATTTTATTTTGATGATTTATTTCTATTTACTAGATTCTTTAGTTCTTTATCTACTTACTTATCTATCTATTCATTCACTAATTTATTTATTGTTCAACTCTACTTTTACCACGCACCAGAAATTATATATAATATAATTTTTACATTGTCATTTACAACTCATGACGTTTCCAGAGCTACGTACTTCCACCAGTTACCGAATGCTTTCAAATTTGGGTGCCAATCCCGCTGCCTATAGGAGAACTTATCCCTTTGAGTGAAGGAAACGGTACTTCAGCCACAACTACTGTAGGAAACACTACCACTCCGATTCCAGTCGCCAATGAGGGCACACCAGCTCCATGAGTATAGTTTTAATGTGTTTCTTGGTTTAGAGAAAGTTATGTGTATTATTTTAAACTGATGTAATAATTTGAGAAATAAAGTACTTTACATGTTCGATTGGATTTTTCTTCTTGATAAAGAATCCATTTTCTGTATATATCCACTGATATATTTTTTGTAGTATATACAGTATAATTGTAGGAAAACGTACATATGTATAATCGCCAGCACTTATAACTGGTACATTGGTTGGACCGTGGCTTATGATGCGAGTAGATGTGGCAACTGTGTGTTTGTTTACACGCTAGTGAACGTGGGTGGAGTAAACATCATTATGATAACCAGTTTATAATTTTCGGAATTTCCACTATACTGTTAATTAAATAGTTAATTATTATAATCGATTCAGAATTGATTCTAATTAATGGAACTTCGTTTATTTATTCATTCACTCATTCATTCATGGGAAGTTAAAAGATGAAGAAATGAATTTTCCACCTCACCAGACTCCAGTGAAACATGTATCTTGTCAGTCGCTCAGTCCTGTAAAGTCCCTCCATCTGATCCTGTTTTGGGTTTAAGTATATTATCCCAGTCTCTCCCCTGACTTTCCCAGAGCTATTGCTGTTATCTCTCCACCTCACTCTGGGTCTTGCCACAGGTCACAGGTGTTTTTAGATATGTTCATCCCTTTCATGTGCTCGAACCATCGCAGCTGTTTTTCTTTTTAACCGAACAAAGTGTTCCACTCCGAAGTCTATTTTTCTACGTAACATTCCTCTACGTAACATTCCTCATTTATTTCAAAATCTCAGTCGCCTGATCTCTGTGACTTCGATAGTGTAAGTTTATTTGGCATTAAATCAATATACGTGAAGTGAAGATAATGAAAAGAGCACATAGTTAGAAATAACAATTACAATTGCCGAGGATAACACTAAAAAACATGTAAGCTTATTTTCATTGTGGTCCTCGAGTGAACACTACCAGTCGTTCGGACACAGGTGAAAGCCGCCCAATACCTATACCAATACCGCATTCTTTGGTAAATCGCGTCATCTTATGAGGTGGACATAGTAAGTGGATGGTGAAGAGCCTATGTCAGGAGGCACACAGCTGCGGCCGAAGCCGTCATATTTGCCCAATTATGCGCTTAGACAAGCGTTTCTCAATCTTTTCACCATTACGTAACCTTTGAAATCAATTGTATGTCTCAAGGAACCCCTGCGAAAAAAAAACGTACACCATATCTTTATCATTTTATTTTCATCGTCATAATAGGTTGGATAGGATGATTATATTACATTATTACAATAACCAAGAATATATCGTGCGTGTCTAATTATATTACGTATATGAAATTCAATCAAAAGTGCATTAGCTTATCTCGTTTGTTCTCGCGGAACCCTTGGGGACCTTTTGCGGATCCTTAGGGTTCCGGGGAACCCTGGTTGAGAAACGCTGGCTTAGAACGTGTGAACGGGGTATTTGGGGTTTAACCAACGTGTTAGACAACCAAATACCCCGTTCACACATCACTTTAAACACGTCTATCGAACCGCGTTCGACTAACCGTTAGACCGTTGGAGCAGGCAATAGTCACCGCTGTAAATCAGAAAGTGCAGGATTCGAAATCACAACTAAACGAATGCGAGATCAGCACGCTTCTGATTGTGCCACCTTGTCTGTTGTTCATATATCTACCCAGGCATTATCGTTTGTTCCCCGTGCATGGAAACACTCACAACAAGTTGTTGAAAAAATAAACACGGGAACGCGTGCAAAAACATAAATTTCTGAAATTTAGATACTGACCATAAGGCCGAGCACGCATATACTGTACGTACACGTAGGCGCATGCACAAAGACACGCACACACACACGAACACACGCACACACGCTCACACACGCGCACACGCACGCACGCGCGTCGGCCGAGGTGACAGCGAAGTTTGGACTCCGGAGTTGTCCAAGAATTTCGAGGATCATAACGAGAAGTACCTGTGTTGTATTTATAGGGAAGGGGAAAGCTCGTGGTGTAGTGGGAAGGTGATGACAAAGGAGAAGGGGAGGGATTACTGAGGGAAATGGAAGGAAATGAGGAAGGGGAGGACTTGGTCCAGGCAGGCAGACGCCATATAAACAAACGCGGGCCAGATCAATTTAGTGACGATGAAGGGACTAACAAAAATCAAGAATTAGAAATATAGATAAGAGCAGCACAATGGAAAGTGAAGATAACAATTTCCAAGGATTTAATGTGCGGGGGGGGGGGAGGGGGCGAAGCCAACCCTCCCCGATTAGTAAGCAAAAAAAAAAAAAAAAAAAAAACTTGAGAAAAGTGTCAAACATTGGGAGGATAGGTTCGGTGAACTCACGAAGATCACGCAAAGAGTTGAAAAATTGGAAGAATTAGAGAAGGTGAACCAAAAACTAAAGAAATAGAAACATTAAAAAGACAGTTAAAAGAAGTAAAAGATGAGAATGAGGAATTAAGTAATAATAAAGAGAATAAGAGTCCATAGCAAAAGAAGCACAGGGTTGGAAAAAAATCCAAGAGAACATCAAAATTGCATTTAATGACATAGTAAAACAACAAATGAAAGAAACTGAAGGCGGTCATTAAAGTGATGAGACAGGAGAATATAGTAAGAGACTTAGCAGATAAAAAGAAATGTATAATTAGGAAAGGAAGAGAAGTATAATCTAAATAGAACCAGAAGAATCAAAGGAAAAAGAAAAAGTAAACAGTTTATTAGAATTAGTTCAGGAAGAGAACCTGAAATCGGGAAACAAATTGAAGAAATGTATAGACTCGGGAAATATAGTACAGATAAGACCAGACCAATTAAGGTTAAATTCAGGTCACAAACGACAGCAGAGAATATCTCGGCAAAAACAGGGAAACTAGCAGACAGTGAACATTATAAAAGGTATGGATAAAAAGAGAAATGAATAAAGAGGAAAGAGAGGAGGAAAAAATGAAAAGACCTGAAGCTAAGAAAAAAAAAAAAAACGAGAACAGAACAGTCTGAAAAAGAGGAATTCTATTGGAGAGTAGTGAATAGGAAAGTGAGGAAATGGGCCATACCAGAGAAAAACAAAAGGGAAACGGAAAATACAATGGAAGTAGCAGAAAATTAATAATGTCTTACACAAATACAGATGGATTGATAACAGGATTGAACGAACTGAATGATTATCTGAAGGAAAAAGAACCGGACATAATGGGAATTGTGGAGACAAAATTAAAAGGTCCACTACCACCTAACAGTGTAGGACATGATGCATATAATTATTGGATTAGAAACAGAGAGACAAAACAAGGGGGTGGAGTTATGTTCCTGACTAAGAAGGATATAAACGTGAGGAGTGTCACATATGGAAAGAATACAGTAGAGATGATTATGATCGAAGTGGAAGACAGAGATAAGAAGAGCAGAAAGTTTGTAATAAATTATGTGCCTCCAAAAACAGCCTCGTGGGAAGAGAGTGAACATAAAAGTATGTTAGAAGACACAAGGATAACATTAAATAAGATAATGGAAGATGGAGCAAGAATAGTTATGATGGGCAACTTTAATTGCAAAGTCTGCTGGGAAGAGATGACCGTAAAGGGTGGAGACGACTCATGGGGAAATGTTCTACCTGAGATGATTATTGACCTTACAATGACATAATGGATTCAAGAGAACACTAGGTATAGAAATGAAGAAGAACCATCGAGACTAGATCTAATAATCACATCAGAACCTGAAATAGTGGAAAAGATTGAATATAAGACACCATTAAGTAAAAGTGACCACATATTGATTGAACTGGAACTAAATGAGGAGAAGTACATGGAAAGAAATGAACAATATAGAAAAGGAAGATTGATGTATGAAGACAAATTTTCATCAAATAAGAGAATTCTTTCAAAAAGAAAACTGGGAAAGAATATACAAAGAGGAAACAACGGTGGAAGAGAAATTGAATATTTTGACAAAAATTTATAAAAAAAGGAGTGGAAAAGTATGTCCCAAGACAAAAACAAGAAAAAGGATATGTAAAGTGCTGGTACAAAAAAAGTTGTAGGGAGTTAAAAGACAAAAGAGATAAAGCTTGGGCAAAATGGAAGAAAGACAAAAGACCTGAAAAATGGAAAATATATACTAGTTATAGAAATGAATATGTGCAAGCGTGTAGAGAGGAAAAGAGAAAATATGAAAAAGATGTCATAGAAAAATGTAAAGATCAACCAAAACTATTTTACAGATTTGTAAACAACAAACTGAAAAAAATATGAAATAGAGAAATTAAGACAAGGAGGAGTTGAATACACAGAGAAAATAGAAATGGCAGAAATTAAAAACAAGCATTTTAAATCGGTGTTTAAAAGGGAGAACATACAATCTGGAGAGATCGAATGGGAAGAGAAAGTCCCCCTTATGAAAGAAATAGAAGTAACAAAGAATGAAATAATGAAACACTTGAATAGTCTTGATGTCAGAAAATCGCATGGACCAGATGAAATAGCAAACTGGATTTTGAAAGAATGTAGGAATGAACTGGCAGACAAAATACATAGTATAATAAACAGTTCCTTGAAAGAAGGAAAACTTCCAAAAGATTGGAAAAAAGCAAATATAGTACCTATATATAAAGGGGGAAATAAAGAAGACCCTACCAACTATAGACCAGTCTCTCTAACAAGTACAATAGCAAAAATTTGTGAAAGAATGATCAAAAGTAGATGGGTAAGGTATTTAGAAAAAAACAACGTGCTAAATCAAAGGCAATTTGGATTCAGACAAGGACGATCATGCGTCACAAACTTAATAGATATAATACAAGAAAGAGATGGATGGGCTGATTGTGCATTTCTAGACCTAAAAGACGCTTTTGACAAAGTACCACATAAGAAGTTGCTTAAGAAATTAAAAACTGAAGGAGGAATACAGGGCAAACTGCTTAAATGGATGGAAGACTTTTTGAAAGAAAGAAAAATGAGAGTAGTGATATGAGACAAACACTCTAATAGGGATGAAGTAATAAGTGGTGTTCCACAAGGAACAGTTCTGGCCCCAATAATGTTTGCTATATATATTAATGATATGTATGAAGAAATTGAAAGTTATGAGCTTCTTTGCAGATGATGCAAAACTGTTAAAAAAGTGAACACGGAAGAAGATTGTGAGTCACTACATAGTGATCTCAATAAAGTATGAGAATGGAGTAGGAAGTGGGAGATGGAGTTCAATACTAAGAAGTATAGTATAATGGAATTTGGAAAAAGCAAAAACAGAAAATAGGATCATATAAATTGGGAGAAGGAATAAAAAAAGTAGAAAATGAGAAGGACCTGGGAGTCATTATTATCAATAATATGTCATCTGAGAAACATATAAACAAGATTATTGGAGAAACTTATAACTTAAGAACAATCAAAGTTGCATTTACATACCTGGATGAAGAAATGGCGAAGAAAATACTAATCACTTTGATAAGACCAAGATTGGAATATGCAGCAACGATGTGGTCACAAAGTACAAAAAAATGTATAAAAAAACTTGAAAGAATACAAAGAACAATTACAAAATTAGCACCAACACTCTCAAAACTATCATATGAAGAGAGACTAGCAAAACTTGAGCTACAGGCATTAGAGCAAAGAAGAGAGAGAGGAGATTTGATAAATATTTACAGAATCATGAAAGGCATAGAAACTATTGATAGAGGGGATCTAATAAAATGGGATGATAGAAATACAAGAGGACACGGAAAGAAAGTCAAGAAAGACAGTTATAGAAGAGATTTAAAAAAAAACCCGGCTTTCCTCACAGAGCAATAGACATTTGGAACAAGTTAGATGAGAAAGTGGTGTGTGCAAAAACAATACATGAATTTAAAAACGGTTTAGATAAAATGAGATATGAAGACGGCACACCACGAGCATAGATCCCCTTCCCGTAAAATACAACTAGGTAAATACAACTAGGTAAACACACGCACACACACACAGACACACACAGACACGCGCGCGTGCACACACACACACACACACACACACACACACACACACACACACACACACACACACACACACACACACACACACACACACACACACACACACACACACACACACACACAGACACACGCGCACACACACAGACAGACACACGCGCACACACACAGACAGACACACGCGCACACACACAGACAGACACACGCGCACACACACAGACAGACACACGCGCACACACACAGACAGACACACGCGCACACACAGACACGCGCGCACACACAGACACGTGCGCACACACAGACACGCGCGCACACAGACACACACACACACACACACACACACACACACACACACACACACACACACACACACACACACACACACACACAGACACAGACACGCACACACACAGACACGCACACACACAGACACAGACACGCACACACACAGACACGCACACACACAGACACGCACACAAACACAGACACGCACACACACACAGACACGCACACACACACAGACACGCACACACACACAGACACGCACACACATACAAACACCCACACCCACACAGACACGCACACACACACAGACACGCACACACACACAGACACGCGCACACACACAGACACGCGCACACACACAGACACGCGCACACACACAGACACGCGCACACACACAGACACGCGCACACACACAGACACGCGCACACACACAGACACGCGCACACACACAGACACGCGCACACACACAGACACGCACACACACACAGACACGCACACACACACGCACACACACGCACACACACGCACACACGCACACACACGCACACACACGCACACACGCACACACCACACACACACACACACACACACACACACACACACACACACACACACACACGCACACGCACACTCATGGATAGATATGAACTTGTCACCTCATTATCAAATTTACTCTTATCAAAGGTAAATGCCCAGCAGGTTGGAAAATCTCCAACGAGGTATCCATCCCGACACACCTTGCCTTCACCCCTCACGTGTGTGTGTGTGTGTGTGTGTGTGTGTGTGTGTGTGTGTGTGTGTGTGTGTGTGTGTGTGTGTGTGTGTGTGTGTGTGTGTGTGTGTGTGTGTGTGTGTGTGTGTGTGTGTGTGTGTGTGTGTGTGTACATGTGTGTGTGTGTGTACATGTGTGTGTGTGTACATGTGTGTGTACATTGTGTGTGTGTACATGTGTGTGTACATTGCGTGTACATGTGTGTGTGTACATGTGTGTGTGTGTACATGTGTGTGTGTACATGTGTGTGTGTGTACATGTGTGTGTGTGTACATGTGTGTGTGTGTACATATGTGTACATGTGTGTGTACATGTGTGTGTGTACATGTGTGTGTGTACATGTGTGTGTGTGTGCATTTGAGTGTGTGTGCATTTGAGTGTGTGTACATGTGTGTCCGTACATGTGTGTGTGTACATGTGTGTGTGTACATGTGTGTGTGTACATGTGTGTGTGTACATGTGTGTGTGTGTACATGTGTGCGTGTACATGTGTGTGTACATATGTGTGTGTGTGTCTGTGTGTGTGTGTGTTTGCATATATATGTATGTTTGTGCTTTTGTGTGTATATGTGCGAGTGCGTGTGTGTGCGTGTGTGTGTATGTGTGTGTGTGCGCGTGTATTTATGTATGTGTGTGTGTGTGCGCGCGCGCGCGCACGCGTGTGTGTATGTATGTATGTGTGTGTGTGCATGTATGCACGTATGTATGTATGTGTGTGTGTGCATGTATGCACGTATGTATGCATGTGTGTGTGTGTGTGTGTGTGTGTGTGTGTGTGTGTGTGTGTGTGTGTGTGTGTGTGTGTGTGCGCGTGCGTGCGTGTTTGTGCGTGGCTGTGTGTGTGTGCGTGCGCTTGTATGCGTGTATGGAATGCTTACGTGGGCCTCTGCGGTCTTCGTGCAAGGTGACGTGAAGCCGAGGCGCTTCGTCATCCAGGGAACCAGTCGACGGGCGACTTGAGTCTGGAGCGGTGGTCGGTCAGCGAGAGAGATCATGTGGGGCTGGACCATTTTGGCGGCTGTGCTGGCCACAGTTGTTCAAGGGTAAGTTTCAAAAGTGCATTTATGTGTCATTCCATCACACACACACACACAAACCTCACCAAGACAAAGACCAACCAGGATATGGACAACCCCCCCCACCCAACCCACTTCCATCCATCATACATTTGTTTTTCTTCTAAAGATAGCTTCTTGCGGATGAAGGGCTATCCCTATTCCCCGTCCATTATCATATATATATATTTTCGCATCCGACCTAGTTATGGACCAAAAGGTCTCCTGTCGGCATGCTCCGCCTTTGTAATCCTTTGACACAGCACGCCCACAGCACATCACAAGCTGGTTTACTCCCACTACTTGACTCTCTTCTTAAACACTACATCTGTTGTCATTAACTCCCTTTCTTTACACACCCTCAGCATCAGCTCCCAATAAAATTTCCTACCTGGCAATCTAAACCTCCTTACTACTCCGTCTACTGCCTTATCCCCTATTCTAGCAATGACAGCCCCAACACCGCTACATTTAAATTCCTTCCAAAACTCTCTAAATACTCGTTTAAATGGACTTAAAAAGCATCCCTTTCCTTTCTAATTTTCTTACGACAGTACCACTTGTACTTATAAAAACCCACACACCCCATCCCAGTTTCACCTTCTTTTACGTTAACCTTGAAAATATTTTCTTCCGCGCCAGCCACGCATTTTCCTCTTTCATCATTCACCAGTAGCGACACGCCTTACCTCTCGCGTTCTCTCATCACTCCCGATAGCTACACTCCCAAACTCAAAATTAACCCCACTTTCAACTTAATGCTAACACATTCATTTCCTTCTCACAAACAAACTGCAAATCATTTCCCTTTTACTCTCATCTGTACCACAACCACTCACAATTAATAGGGTTCTGGTTGGAATTCTCTTAGACACTCATATACCTTGACTTCTCGTAAGATGAACATACAAAGAGATGTGTCCCTAGTCCCATCACTCCGTCCCATTCAGTCGCCTTTCACAGCAAGCATGGAGAACAATGGCAGAATTCTTTACCTCACTATCACAAAGGATAGGAAAAAATTGAGTCACAGTAACGGTAAAGGATAGTTTCAAAGGAACAACAATAAAGGGGGAATGTGTGTATTGCAAAAATAGCATAATTCCTATATGAGTAGAGATTTTAATGTAAACAAG
The DNA here is from genome assembly GCF_046742065.1 of Oratosquilla oratoria. Lineage (NCBI taxonomy): Eukaryota > Metazoa > Arthropoda > Malacostraca > Stomatopoda > Squillidae > Oratosquilla > Oratosquilla oratoria. The sequence goes on from NC_134778.1 coordinate 90,298,348, forward strand.
TGATGTGTGGCTCTGGTCCGTAAGGGCGCCCCAGAACAGTTCCTAAAGCAATGGCAGCAGGCTACCATGGAGCCAATACCCCAATTACTCTGATTTTATTTTTGGTTGGTATCAGACGATTTGATCCTTTTCAGCCTCCTAGGATTTCCTCCCTGGTAAATAAAATCGTTTGAAGGAAGGTTAAAGCCATCTCGGTCGGTGTCGAGGCCTCGTCTTGCCCCAAGTTCCGTCCACGCTAATCTCGCTGGTTTATTGGTAAAAACAAAACCTAAAAGTCCGCCTCTCTAGCCAAGGATTACTATCCTACCAAATGATTTGTAAAATGAAACATGAATATTTTTGTGTTCCTCTCCAACATATATATATATATATATATATATATATATATATATATATATAAATATATATATATATATATATATATATATATATTGTGTATGTATGTATACATTCCAAAAAATAGAATGCATCGAAAATACTGATACTGAAGAAAAAAGAAAAAGCTAACAGCAGCGCATTCATCTGTATAAACAGCCAAGCTACGTGCTTTAGCGTCTGTGAGTCATTTTGTTTTCTTGTTCGTCTATTAATATTTCTTTTTTTCCGCACTAAAATCCTAGAACCGAAAGGTCTTTTTGATGTTCTGAAGAAGAGAAAGGTAAAGTGAGATGCATGATTTATGACACAGATATCCAGCCTTAACCCCAAAACTTCGTTTATCGAAGCTCGAAGCAGATGAGGTTGTGAGTCCGCGACATGACGTCATGAGTCCGCCATATGACGTCATGACCCTTCTTTGGGAGAAAGCTGGATATGATTAGCTTTCACCCAACCCTTTCAACACGATACGATGATAGTTTTTTAAAACTTTATTCCGCCGAGGAGAGTGGCATCACGGTGAGATGGTTTGAAAAATGATTGAGGAAAAGCCAGAAAAGTGTTTGTAAAGCGGAAGTGGATGGGAAAAACCTGAAGGAGATACCAAGAATAATGATGAGGGGTAGGGTGAAAGGGCTATTGTATACAAGAAGATTGCCTGTCGAGGGAGGGGACCAAAAGATAGATGTGAATAGACTGTAATTGTAAATGACACAACCCGAAGGGATTTCTTGGTATTTACTCGGCATATTTCTCGAGTGGATAAGAGCGGGTAAGGTCGTCATATAATAAAGCGGCAGAGGAAAACCAGTTCTGGCTTTCGGGCCTTAATGTGGAAGTGCTGTGTCTTGTTTCGTTGCCTCTGAACAAAGCAGTTTAGCTCGGGATAGGAACGATTCTTTGTCTAGTACAGTGGTTCTTAACTGTTTTCAGTGCTTGATATTTTAGAAAAATTTCACATACCCCCATCCAGTATAAATACAATACAAACATTTTAAAAAAGGATTAGTGATACAAACCTTGCTGAGAAATTATTAGATATATCTATTTACTGAACAATTGTACTTTTTTTTTATTTCAAAATAAAAATGTCAGTTAATAGGATACAAATGAATGCACATTATGCTTACTCAAAGTAAATATACAGTATCGTTGCGCTGACTATCATATCTCGTACCCCCAGGTTTAAGGTTTCGTGTCCTATGGGAGTACAGGTATTCCAGGTTAAGAATCATTGGTCTAGTAGGAGCCAAGATGGGAAGAACATCTAATGGAATTTTGGATGGGTGTGGGGAGGTTGTAGGGGGAATGTATGGTTTAACCTGGCTACCCTCTTTACTAAAGGGAAAGGACCGGTTAGTACGTTATGTACTGAGAGATTCATAAATCTGAAAGAACATCTTCGAAAAGTGGAGACTATTAAGTTATCTTTGAATAGAGTAAATCAGCTTTTCAATGAGGGTGACGCGGCAGCATGACGAAAATTAAAGGTAGATGATTCAGCTACATCTTCGATGAGGAGCTCTAGGAAAAGGAAATAAACAAACGAAGTCTGCACACTGTCCTCAGCCAATAGCATGTAACGGGCCTGAAAACTGGATTTCGTGAAGGTCACACAAGTACAGCTCTGTAACGTATCAATTTACACACGCAAAGCATTTCTGGTTAGATTTCATGGTTTAGAGAAAATGCATTATTATGCCTATAATCGGCACTCATGTATGCAATCCTTCCAGAGAAAAATATCTATCTATAAACAAAGACTCGCACACCTTCCTGTGAACATTTGCACACACACATGTTCATATATCCGTGCCTAAATACATAAACGCATACAAAAATACATACATACATACATACATATATACATACATCATACATAACATACATAAAATACATATACATACATACATACATACATACAAGTATACATATATACAAGCATACACACATACAAACTTACATATATACATACATGCATACATACATACATACATACATACATACATACTGTACATACATACATACATACATACATACATACATACATACATACATCAAATCAGCCATCCTGAGTCCACTGCTGAACAAAGGCCTTCATAGCATTCCATGATTCACACGACCGCGCCAACCTCTGCCACATCACTCCTGTAAACTTCTCAACTTCGTCTCTCCACCTTCTGTCTGGTCTCCCTTTTCCATGCTTTCTATCACGCGGCGTCCACTCAGTAACACACTTGCTCCATCGCTCATCAGTCGTTCACACTAACTTACCTGCCCAATTCCACTTCCTCTCTTTTACCACCTCCACAATATCTTTCACTCTAGTCTTCTCTCTCACCCAACTTGCTCTCATCTGGTCTCTCAGTGTTATTCCCATCATTGATCTCTCCATTCTCCTCTGTGCAGTCCTTAGCATGGTCTCCATCGTCTTCGTCAGTTTCCAAGTCTCACACCCGTAGATAATTGCTGGCAGAATGCATTGATTGTAAACTTTACGTTTCAAACATAAAGGTAGGGAGCCTCTCAGGATTTTATTATATTTACCAAACACTTTCCAATCAATTGTAATGCGTCTTTCTATTTCATTATCATGATTTTTCGTCACTTTCACCATCTGGCCTAAATAATTATATTCTTCAACTTCTTCAAGACTCTCACCATCAATTATAATCTCTTTACTTTGAACTTTCGTGTTGAACATTACTTTGGTTTTACTCTTATTTATTTTCAAACCTACTTTAAGACTTTTCTTGTTTAGATTCTCGGTATATCTTGCAAGTCTTCTGCTCTTTTTGAAATAAGAATAATGTCATCCGCAAATCTTAGGTGGTTCAAATATTCGCCATTAATCTTCAAGCCTTTCTTTTTACAACTCAACCTTCTGAAAATATCTTCCAAGCAAGTTGTGAATAATTTGGGTGAAATTGTATCCCCTTACCTTACTCCTTTCTCGATCTTGATCTTTTCTGTATCTTTATGTAGTCGAATTATAGCGGTACCTTTCGGATAAATCTTTTCTAAAACTCTTACGGTCTGTTTGTTTGTACCCTGCTTGCGTAGTGAGTTTAGTATTGCTATTTGTTCTACCGAGTCAAAGGCCTTCTCGTAATCTACAAGAGTTTAAGAGAGAGGTATATTGTATTCTGTCGTTTTCTCAATTAGTTGGTTCATCGCCTGCAAATGGTTCAGTGTCGATTATACACTTCTAAAGCCTGCCTGTTCTTTTGGTTGGTTTCCATCTAAAACTTGATTTAGTCTATTTGTAAGGATGTTAGAGAATACTTTAAATACATTTGACAGGATGCTAATCGATCGATAGTTACTAAGGTCCTTCTGGTCTCCTTTTATATGAAGCAAGATCACTATAGTATTGCATCATGATTCAGGAACGCTTTCTTGACGTAAGCACTGGGTGTACAACTGAGCTAACTTAATATGAACTTCTTTCCCTACGTCTTTCAAGAGATCTATTGATATACCATCTTCCCCAGGTGCTTTTTCTCGTTTCATATTTTCAGAGCAAATTCTACTTCTTCCTTTGTAATCTCTGGTGCATTACTAACGTCTACAGATGAATTTACTGACTCAACTACTGTCATCGATGAGTAAAGCTCTTGGTAAAATTCTTCTACTCTTTTTAACATTCTGCCTCTGCATTTAATGATTTCTCCATTTCTATCTTTCAAACATATCATTTGCTGTTTTGCTAAAGCATGTCTGTGCTCGGTCCCTTTAATACTTTTGCCTTTCCGAATAATTTACTTTATTTTATTCATGTTTCTCTTTTTCTTTCTATGATCTCTACCTTTTGTTGATGAGCTTATTTAGTTCTACTCTTTCTATTTCGTCTCTCCTGCTTTTGATCTGTATGGCCCTTCTTCTTTTAATTAGGTCATTTTTAGCTCTAGAGTATTTGTTTTCTCTAATACTTTTTTTACTTCCTACTTTCTCTGCCGATTCCCTAATGATATTCACTAAATTCAAATTCATATCTTCCACGGTGTCCTCGTTAGTTCTTAGAGCTTCGAATCTATTTTTAATTTCTAGCTGAAATTTCTTATTATTATCCTTAATATTTGCAAGGATTATTTTCTTTCTTAAAATTAATCTATTTCTCTGGGCTCTGAAATTGAATTCAGCTGTGCAACCTACCATTCTATAGTCACTACCTATGTTGACTTTATTTATGACCGAAACATTGCTAACGCTCTTGCTCTCATCTCCTAGTATGAAGTCTACTTCATTCTTTGTTGTTTCGTTTGGACTTCTCCAGGTCCATTTACGACCTACACGCTTTTGCAAGAAAGTGCTCATTATTTTCATGTTGTAGTTCTCTGCAAAATTGACTAACATCTCGCCTCTGTCATTTCTTTCACCTACTTCAAGCTTCCCAATGTACGACACATCTCCCATCTTCTTCCCCACTTACTTTTTTCTTTGTCCATTACCTGACTTAAATCATCATCGTCTGAACTCTGTGAAGTTAGTGCATAAACCTGAACTAATTTTAGAGTGTACCTTTTACACAGCCTAATCATAATCCAAGCTACCCTGTCTGATAAACTACTGAACTTGACTACGTTACCAGCAACCTCTTTATTAAGAATCCTATTCCGCTAGATCTTTTTTTGTCCTTACCTCTATAGTAGAACAGGTGGTGACCATCTTGTAATTGTATCAACTTTTCTTCCGCTCTTCGGACTTTGCTCAGTCTCACGATGTCCCATTTGATGTCTAGTTCTTCCATTAAACTTTCTAGCTTGTGTTCTGAGAGAGTTCTTACGTTGTAAGTATAGATCTTCATTTTCTTCATGTTGTTTAATGCCCAAGACTTGGAGCTGCTTGGACAGTGCTTACTCATATTCAGTGGCACACTGCCCGCAAGCACACGAGGGAATGCGGTTGGATCTTTAGGAGACGATGATCCAACAGGAACGCCCGGTTTTGTTTTGGTTGTGCTATCTATATTTGCTATGAAGGGTTCCGGCAATAATCTCACCTCCCTGCCAACTAGTTTCTTTTGAGATATTTCTCTGGTGTCACCTTATTCATTATATTTGGTGAAGCCCTCTATATCTATATGGTGCACAATGGACCACGCCGTCATTATGACGGTACCCCATATATGTATGAGGAATTTCCCTGTTCGCTATCAGGGACGTACCAGTTAGCAGTGGGTCCTGCGACTGTTGCTCTTTGTCTGATCTTTCTTACAAAACCTGTTCGATATGGGTGACCCTGCAGAGATTTCCTCTCTATTGAGACAGCTTTCGTAATCATTAAAATTCTTAAGCCTATCCACCACGTCAAGGTGTCAACTCTCGGATAGGACATACATACATACATACATACATACATACATACATACATACATACATACATACATACATACATACATACATGCTGTCACGACTCGCCTATGGGTCAGGCTAGTCGCAAAAAAAAAAAAAAAAAAAAAAAAAAAAACCGTGCGCAGTTCGGACGGAAGACAGAGAGTTCAGGGAGGATAATTAAACTTTTCGTTGAAATAAAATATTATTACACTAACAAAAATAACACATACTGAAAAATAAAAATGAACGTAGAATAATAATAGCATATTACATATGGCAAGAAATAATTTGATTATATTACCATGTAACTGTTGAGGGTGTTTATGTTTGCAACACGTATGACCAGGTGGGCGAAACGAAGTCTTGATTATGGTGTAGACGAGTCTTGATACCGGTTGCTGAGGTCGCACCTACGGTCTCGGGGAACAAATAGGTGGTTTGAGGTGAACGATAACTTCTGGTAGGGGCAGCTTCTGGTAGTTTCTTCTGGTAGGAGAAGCTTCTGGTAGTCGGGAACAAGTAAGATATTCAATGATGTTTCTTAAATAGAGAAAATAACAGAGTCGAGTCGCTCGTAGTCAAACAGTAATCTGTATAGTGTCCGATACAATTCGGAAAAAGAGGGCTTTTAACTTTGTTTGGAGACGGGCCGTAGTTGTGGTCCAAAGAACTTGTTTAGCGGAGTTGTCATAATTGACAAATATAGAAGAAATTCTACGTAGATTCAGATGGCCTGGGCTTCAGATTCTTTTCTTCCCCTCCCTTTCTGCTTTGTTCTGTACTCCCTCTCAGTAGTCTCTTTGCTTCTTTTCTCTATTGACTCTATGACTGAATCGTTCTTGCATCTCCCTTTATATACATACATACATATGTATATACATACATACATGCATGCATACATACATACATATATACATAATACATACATATATGCATACATACATACATGCATACATACATACATACATGCATACATACATACATACATACATATGTACATGCATACATGCATACATACATACATACATACATACACACATACATATATACATACATATATACATACATATATACATACATATATACTCGTACTTACATTATATATATATATATATATATATATACATTTATATATATATATATACATTTATATACACACACACACACACACACACACACACACACACACACACACACACACACATATATATATATATATATATATATATATTTATATATATATATAGAGAGAGAGAGAGAGATTCTGACAGGTTGACGTAAGTGGAGTAGGAAACACAGGAGTCTTAGTCTGAGTTTATTCCTGACTAGTTTCGCAGGTATGCTTTTAAATGATACCTGCTTTAAAAACATACCTGCGAAACTAGTCAGGAATAAACTCAGACTAAGACTTCTGTGTTTTCTACTCCACTTACGTCAGACACACACACACAGACACACACACACACACACACACACACACACACACACACACACACACACACACACACACATATAAATATGTATATATATATATATATATATAATATACATACATACATACATACACACATACATACACGTACATGCAAACACATACACACACACACACACACACACACACACACACACACACACACACACACACACACACACACACACACACACACACACACACACACACACACACACACACATCTAATAAAATGGGATAGTAGAAATACAAGAGGACACGGAAAGAAAATCAAGACAGTTATAGAAGAGACCTGAAAAAGAACAGCTTTCCCCACAGAGTAATAGACATTTTGAACAAGTTAGATGAGAAAGTGGTGTGTGCAAAAATAATACATGAATTTAAAAATAGTTTAGATATAATGAGATATGAAGACGGGACCCTACGAGCATAGCTCCCCTTTCCGTAAAACACAACTAGGTAAAAACTAGGTAATTACACACACACACACACACACACACACACACACACACACACACACACACACACACACACACACACACACACACACACACACACACACACATGTACACCCACACACTCGCTCGTGCACATGCGCTTAAATGAAGCAAAAATATATTAGAAGAAAAGATGAAGACAGCTATATGAAAAATGTAACAGAGCTACATCAGATGAAAGAAATATATATGTACTAGTAGAGGAAGAAAAGACAAATTGAAATGAAATATATTACAAAACAACAGAAGGAAGGTGATCAGAAGACTGTGGTGAAAGGCGTGAAGAAAATAATGAAAACAAGGGAGCAATTTGTAAGAAATGTTGTAGATAAAGATGAAGAATTTTCGGGTGAAAAAGAACATATTGGATCTTAATTATAAATGAAGAATTGTGAAATGCCAAGTACGTCGCTTCATATGTTACGGATATTGGTGAAACTGAAGTCGTTAGGTTAAGTAGGTACGTAAATTGAGGTGTACGGCCACTAGATAGCAATTCTACGCCACAAGCTGCAGTGAACGAGACAGCAGACCACAAAAATCCACAAAGAAGTACAAGGTCAAGAATATATTCGAGGAGATGCAACATATGAAAGAGCAAAAATAGAGTTAGCCATAAAAAACCAAGGACAAAGACGACCACAAACCAGAGAACAAGACAAAATTTGAGCAAAGTATCATAAACCAGAAACTGGGGAAGTATCTAAAGCGGGTTCTACACGATCAGTATTATTCGCAATATTCTGTATTGTACAATATTATTGGTACTGAAGAATGACACACTATATTAAAGACGTGAAATGTACTTGCCAATAACGTGTGCTTCTTCAATACTCTCCTTACATAGACAATAATATTGAACAATACGAAATATTGCGCGATAGTATTGATCATATAGAGCACGCTTACAATGAGAAGAGGTAAAACCGAAGATAAAAAAAATAGATGAAAGGAAAAAAGCAAAGGAACCAAGAATGAATCAGCAATAACCCATAAAAAGTAAGAAAAAAATGCAAGAGGTCCAACTAATTGACCGTTGTAAAAATGAACCTAAACTGTTCTACAGATATCTCAACGGTAGACTGAGACAAGGGGAAGGAATCGCCAGTTTGGAATAGAAGACAAGGGTACCGGAGGCTCACAATTGCAAGCAGAAGTAATGAAACAGAAAATAACAGTGGGTATTCACCAAGAAAAATGTACCTGAGGATAAAACATGTGACTAGAATTGTCATGAATACATGAATGTAAAGGGATAGAAACATCATAGACCACTGGAGAACCTAGATGAAAGAAAAACACAAGAGGCTGACGGGATCTCAAACTGGATATTTAAGAAAAGTAGGGACTCGCTGAAGGATAAGATTCAGGAGCTAACTGTACGTTCACTGCAAGAAAGGAGTGTTCCAGGTCAATGTAGTACCAGTCTTCGATCTTACAGTCACCGACACTGTTATGTTGCAATCTCAGTGTTTTTATTTTTTATTTTTTATCATCTAGTCGTGTTCTTTCGTTGTTTATCACAATTGTATTTTGAAAGGTTCCTACAAGAAGAAGAGCCAAGATGTCTTTGGATGGGAAACCAAGTGAGAAAATTCTCGGAAAAAAAAAAAAAAAAAAAAAATATATATATATATATATATATATATATATATGTATGTATATATGTGTATACATATTTATATATATGTATATATATATGTATATATATATATACAGTATATATATATATATACAGTATATATATATACAGTATATATATATATAT
>NC_134778.1:90312797-90315297 GCF_046742065.1 Oratosquilla oratoria
CTTTCTCGTAAGCAGACCCTTTTCGTCCGTAGCAATGCAGTGCTATGGTGCACACGATGCAGCTTCATTCAGGCGTGGGGGGAGCTCTCGCTTCAGTCTGGATAGCAACACGATCCGAGTCCATCCCGGAGTCCTCCACACCCACACCGCGATCAGTGAAGTGAAATATTGTCGTATCGCTCAAAGTGAAAAATGAAAATAAAGAATCAGAATAATACCGATAGGGTGCCCCACGAGGCCCAGCGTATTAGCCAACGAAACGTCAGTCGTTACATCTACCATGAAGAATCTGTCTCCCTCTCTCTATCTTCTCTATCGTTGTCCTTATCTTCCTCTTCCTCTTCCTTCTCTTCACTTAACTCATTCTCCCCATCCCCTTCTCCTTTCCCCGCTCTTTCTCCTCCTTTTTCATTGCCTCTCTTTTCACCTTCTTTGATAGTTTTATTTTTGGCTTTCTACCTCCTTTCTCCTCCTTTTATTTATTTCCCCATTCTTTCTCTTCCTCTTTTCTCTCTCCATCCACTTCCCTTTTCTATCTTCCTTTCTTTACTCCTTACTCCCTCATTCCTCTCTCTGTCTCGCCTCTCCCTTCCTCAGTTCTTTCCTTTTCCCCATTCTAGTGCATATCCTCCTCTCTCCTCCCTCTACCCTGCCCCTACTCTCTATCTTCTTGTACTTCCCTTCTCCCCTCCTTTGCCCTGCTCTTCCTCTCCTCTCCCCCTTCCTTTTCCTTTCTTTTCCTCCCGTCTTTCATTTCCTCTCCGTTACTTTTCCTTTTCCTCTCCTTTATTCTGTCTCTCTTTTCTCCTGTCCTCTTTCTTCCTCTCCCCCTTTTCTACAATTCATTCTTCCCCTCTACCTCCTCTTCTCCCTTCTCCTTCTCCCTCTCCTGTCGTGGAAGAGCACTTCATGATCAGCAAGGATGAAGAATTCAAATCTTCTTGCATATGAATCTTTTGCAATATACACGATACATGTTTTACGATTACCAATATCAGATACAAAAAAAAAAAGAACTCTTTTCAATAGAATAGAAATACATGAAGGACTATGAAGAAATGGAACAATTTTGATTGTCGCATATTTTGTGCGGGTTCAAAATAAATATTAATTCGTACCCTCCCAACTTCCCTCCTAGTTCTCCTTCCTCCTGCTTCTTCCTCTGTCCCCATCCTTCTCTTCCTCTTTTCATCTTCTTACTTCCACATCTGCTCCCACTCCACCTCTCAGCCTACAGCCTACCTCCTTTCTCAGCCGCACCCAGAGTAAATTCATCGCTTGGGTACAACGCCCTTTGGTGAGGCCTTGAAAAGCCTCTCCGACCATTCTTTCTTTACCCGGCGCTATCTCGACTAGTCAGTCACCCCGGCCTTTGTTTTACTTGGCGGGGTTGGGGTTGAGGCACGGACTGGGAGAGGCATCCCTTAGCGCGGGGTGGATGTTCTGTAATGATTAGGTGGATGGATGTACGGATGGGGAGTCACAGGACATAATATTAACATTAAGATGGTTGGGAGTGTGTGAAGTGCCTGCAAATAGACTGAAGGACATTTCTCCACAACGTCAAATAAAAAACATCACTCATAACCAAGTTATAAAAACCCTTGACTAAGTAAATCAACACATATGAAATGTATTGCACGAGATGATGCACCCAAGATAGATTTTCAGGACAGATTCAACCTCGAAGTAGGACGAACCAATTTCGCCAACCGCGTAGTAATTGAAGGGATATTTCGAGTTGGAGTGATCAGATGTAGTGATGTTCGAATTTTTGTGATTTGGTTGAATAAACACGGAAGCAATATGTTGTAGTGTTTACCGGTTACTTAAGTTCGTTGTCTTTTTACTTAACTATTCGTGTCCTTATCTATTGGTTGATTAATTAATTGATCGTTTGATTGATTGATTGAATGATTGAGCGATTCCATTTCTTTCATCTATTTCTCTGCATAAACACGGAAGCAATATGTTGTAAAGTGTACCAATTACTTAACTATGCATGTCCTTATCTAATGGTTGACTGAATAATTAATTGATCAGTTGATGATTGGTTAAATGATAGAGTGATTAAATTTCTTTTATTCTATTTTTGATTCTGCATCCCTCATTATGGGTCGAAAGGTCTAATGTTGGAATGCTTTGTCGATGTAGTTCGTTGTAATAACATAATCTACGGCACTTCCTGAATCTAGGAGGTTTCATTTGGCTACATAGATTATCACACTGGGCTTCCACGGGCTTCACCAGCGTCGACAGTTGAGAGTTCATTTGAGTAAAAACGACTTCGGTTAAATATTTTATTTTTCAAATCTCCAAATATCCAATTATCTTTCTGTCATATATAGCAAAGCTGAATGATGAACTTAGAGATTGTAAGCCTATACAAATGTTAGACATACTGTTGAAATGTGTGTGTGTGTGTGTGTGTGTGTGTGTGTGTGTGTGTGTGTGTGTGTGTGTGTGCGTGTGCGTGTGTGTTACTGGAATGGAGGTTGGA
>NC_134778.1:90317797-90330297 GCF_046742065.1 Oratosquilla oratoria
ACTTAATAAAAAAAAAATTTTCCTTGCCAGCAACTGGTAACGAAAAGAGTAGTAGATGTGGTAAAGGGAGTAGTAAAATTGTTTGATCATCATAGTTAATAGTGATGATTTTCTTTGGGTGAAGAATAGTTTCCCATCTCAAAAGAATGCTGTTTAATTCTGATACGTAAGGGTGTCACTAAAGGTCTCCCCTCCAACAATGGAAGCAGTGAATGCATAAGACTGAAGTCGTCAATATCCCATACGGGGCCACCCGGTAGAAGAGGACGATATGACGCGTTGGCCATGACTCCTTCTCTATTTCGTGCACGAAGAGTTGCATAACTGCCTTGCAGCAGGATGCAGCGGCACCTCTTGCCTGCCCTTGCCCGAAGGGCACAGTGTGGAACGGTGCCCATTTTTCCCGGCGTAGATCTGCTTCCTGACATCTCTTCCTTTCTTCGCTCGTACCTTCACTACGAATATGAACACAAAGCTGGTTATAGGTAAAATGCAGGAATCATTGATACCAGATAGTATTAGGAAACAATTAGCTAGGCATAATCTGATTCGTGAATCACGGCATGTGTTCACCTAGGGTAGGTCTTGTGTAACGAATCTTTTATTCTTTTACACTGTCTACAAGGTCGAAGATAACAATGATATTTAAGATGTCATACAGTATACCTCGACTTTAGCAAAGCGTTCGACAAAGTGCCCCACCAGAGACTACTTGTACTAAATAAAACTAAGGCCCATGGTATAGGAGGAAAAGTTTTTGAATGGAGTAGAGCATAGAATAGTGACAGAATACAGCGGGTCACCATTAACGGTGCAAAATCCAAATGGGGCAATGTTACTGGTGGAGTTCCCCAGGCTTCGGTTTTGGATCCCTAATCATTCATTATGTATATAAACAACTTAGGCTATGGGACTATCAGTGATGTTGGTAAGTTTGCTGGTAACACTAAGATAAGCCGCCGTTAAAATCGAGGGAAGATGCTGGGATACTGCAGCAGGATCTTAAAGAATGAATTGTATGCTCGGTAAAATGGCAAATAGAATTCAATATCTCAAAGTGGAATGTGTTAACGTTCAGATGGGGTCGAAAGGTCTCAGTTGGTAAAAAGAAGAAAAAGCTGCTAAAAACAATATTCTGACCTCGCCTTTAATTCTCGTTTTCCAATTCTTTCCGCGTTTCAGGAGCTACATCATAACCGCTCCTCGAACATGGACATCGGGACAATCCACCAACGTCTGTCTGTACCACGTCAACGCCGTGGGAAAGGCGAAGGAACACCTGAAGATCACTCTTTATGACCGGGACAAAAATCTGACTTCGGTTACATTGCCCATCGCACAAGGTATGTATAAGGTGTCTAAATCTACTTGGTTTGGGATGTGGTATACGCTCGGTCATTTTCATGGACGTCCAAACACACACACGCACACACGAGCACACAGACACGCACACACACATACAACTATAGATGCAAACACGCACGCACGTATACACATATACACACGCCGGCACACACATATACATACATGCACGAATGCATCCACACTTACATTTACACGCACACATGCATACACACATACGTGCATGCACGCACACACATATGTGTACTCACACACGCACACACACACACACACACACACACACACACACACACACACACACACACACACACACACACACACACACACACACACACACACACACACACACACACACACACACACGCACACACGCACACACGCACACACGCACACACATACATACACATGTACGGACGCACGTACGCACATAAAGTATATACATTCAAGAGCATATACGTATACTTCTAAAAACGTATGCAATGGTAAGTTCGAGGAGGACCGTGAAAAGCATAAAATTCCTTTCTCTTGGTGGTAGTCCTAACCAATCCTACCTTACTGCAGTGACGTCCCTTAATTGATTGGCCTTTAATATAAAACCTTTCGTTTACAATATTGAGGAATACTGTCAGCACCGAGGACTTGCGATGTGAAGCCCCCTTCTTGCTGCTTTAGCCTCTCTATACCTAAAGATTCTTAGAAAAAAAAAGCTCATGTATATATAATATATATATATATATATATATATATATAATATATATATATATATATATATATATATATATATATATATATATATATATATATGGGAGGGTCTTGATTGAGAGGATTAGGAGAGGAACAGAGGGAGTAATTGGTGAGGAACAGTGTGGGTTTAGGACAGGTAGGGGTTATGTAGATCAGATTTTTGTGGTAAGACAGATATGTAAGAAAGCTATAGGAAAAGGTAAGGGTGTTTTTTTTTTACTTTTATGGATCTGGAAAAGGCATACGACAGGGTAGACAGGAAGGCATTGTGGGAGGTACTGCAGATATATGGGATAGGAGGAAAGCTGTTAAGAGCAGTCAAGAGTTTTTACGAGAGTATTAGAGCTTGTGTTAGAATTAGAAATTGAGAGAGTGAATGATTTGAGGTAAAGGTGGGACTTCGTCAGGGATGTGTTATATCGCCCTGGCTGTTCAATCTTTACATGGATGGGGTGGTGCGAGAGGTGAATGCAAGGGTAGTGGATCAGGGGCTGGAGATGATTAAAGAAAATGGAGAAAAGTGGGAGGTGAACCAGTTGTTGTTTGCTGACGACACTGCTCTTGTAGCAGGATCAGAGGAGGGATTGAGGAAGCTAATGACAGAGTTTGAGGTGTGTGAAAGAAGGAAGCTGAAGATAAATGTGAGTAAAAGTAAGGTGATGAGATGTACAAGGGGAGAGAGTGACAGCAGGCTGGAAGTGAGCATTAAGGGTGAAAGACTGGAGGAAGTGGATAGTTTTAGATACTTGGGTGCGAATGTGGCAGGAAAGGGAGGGGTGGGGGTGGAGGTAGAATGTAGATTGAGAGAAGCGAGTAAATGCCTTGGTGGATTGAAGAGTGTAATGAGAAATAGACATCTGGGAATGGATGGTAAGAGGAGGTTATATGAAGGAGTGATTGTGCCAACAGCATTGTATGGGGCAGAAACATGGAACACAAGAGAGGAAGAGAGAAGGAGTTTGAATGTGTTTGAGATGAAATGTCTGAGAAGTATGATAGGGGTTACTAGGCTGGATAGAGTTTGAAATGAGGCGGTGAGGAGGGGAACAGGGGTGGAAAGGGAACTGGGAGATAGGGTTGATGAAAGAGTATTAGGATGGTTTGGACACATGGAAAGAATGAGTGAAGAAAGATTAGTAAAAGAATTGTGGAAGGCGGAGGTGGAAGGAGTGAATATGGGGGGGCGTCATAGGATGAGATGGATGGATGGTGTGAAAGGGGCATTACAAAAGAGAGGAATGTCTGTTGAGGTAGGACGGGAGAGGACAGAAGATCGGGGTGAATGGAGAGGGGTTGTGTATAGATGATGCTGTGATGCATGAGTGGGAGTGGGTGGGGGATGGGGGGTGAGGAAGTATGTATGAGAAAAAAAATTGACGCAGCCCGAAGGGATTTCTCCACGTCTTCTCCTTTTCTGCATGAGGGGACGGAGAGGGGGGTCGCCGAATTTATGAAGCGGCCTTGCTGTGGATGTGCTGCGTCTTGCGACACTGCTTCTGACCCAGGGTAGTGGACAGGATGCAGGGATGACCCGTCATCCAGGAGGTGCCAAGATAAGAGGGAGGGAGGAGGGTGGAGGGGAGTGGAATATATAGGAAATGGAATGGGTGGGAGTGGTTTCCATGCCTTTTTCTTTTTGGCTACCCCCGTGTAGGGGGAAAAAGCCTTTGGTGTATGTATATATGTATGTATATATATGTATATATATATATATATATATATATATATATATGTGTGTGTGTGTGTGTGTGTGTGTGTGTGTGTATAATCAAAAGAGACGGGGTAATAGGATTTATCTTTGTCATGCATATGTTTATGTATACGTATCTGTGTAATTGGGTAGCAGCTTTTCTTGAAGGCATATTCTGTTGAATATACCGAAATATTCTTACCGATCAAGTTTTTCTCGGGTTTCTCTCAGGGCCTTATTTTGTTGACGCATATATATATATATATATATATATATATATATATATATATATATATATATATATATATATATATATACATTTACATATATATACATATATATATATATATACACACATATATATATAAATGTACATATGCGCGTACATGTACATATACATAAACATATACACAGGGGCGCATCCAGGAATTTTTTCGGGGGGGGGGCATGACAATGAAATTTGAGGCGAGGAAAAACCTAATGCAATTGAAATAGACAGTGGAATGTTTTATTTATGTAAACAAAACCTCGTGTATGATTGCAAATCATTTTGTCATGGTTATTATAGTGACTGCATTAATGATATAATTTATTACAAGATAAAATAGTATTAATTTGATCTGGTTATATAAAAAAACAAAGTGGAATAAAATTACTGAATACTAACCAGAATATAATTAGAAAGTACAGTTATGATTGTGTCTTAACCCATTCAACTCCGATGACAAGATGTCTTGTCATTTGGTCAAATAAAACAAAAAATCATAATAAAACAACAAAATGTTTGATGATCAAACAGCACCAGAAAAATATGACGTCATCAGTCCTCCTCGAAGGAGGACTGATGACGTCATATTTTTCTGGTGCTGTTTGATCATCAAACATTTTGTTGTTTTATTATGATTTTTTGTTTTATTTGACCAAATGACAAGACATCTTGTCATCGGAGTTGAATGGGTTAATACGTGCGACAAATTTATTTTGTTTAGTATACTTGTAGTAAATATCGTGTAACGAAAATAATAGTTACACCTTTTTTATCTAAAAAATACTTAACTACTAGTAAGTGGAATTGCAAATAAACTAGAAACATTTGTATCGGACTGGAATGTTAATGTAATACATCAGTAATATAAAACATTTCAAGAGCAAAAATATAATTTAACGTTTACTTAGAATTATATCGATGCCAGCATGCCACTGCCTGTTAAAGTTTGATGCACATTTTCCTAACGCGAGTTTCTGAAGCTAATTCAGCAATTATTTCATCTTCATTGGGCACCTCATCCCTGTGAATATTCATAAGTGCCAGACCCGACAATCTTTCTTCGTGTATTGTTGACCTGAGGTATGTTTTTAATTTTCGCGGGCAGCTGAAACTACGTTCAGCTGATGCTGATGTGACTGGAAGAGTACAGCGAATCTTAATAAGCTGGAAGATGTTGGGATAAAACATATCAAGGCTCTCGAGTGCCAGGAGTTCTGAGCATGTTGCTGGGATTCTCTCATTACTCCTGTAACTCACACTTTCTGTGTTCCATTTATGGCACCATTTTTCAATTTCCCCATGCAGGTCTGCCCGCGTTCCAGGCAGATCTTCTTTATAGAACTCAGCAGTTTCCTTCACCTGATCAAATGTGGTTTTGCTAACGTATTTTGGAATAAGCAGTCTGGGTGTGAGTGCTGAATCATTTTCATACTTGTAGCAGGTTATCCAAGCATGGCAAGAAAACTGAAATTCTAAAGTAGGATTCAGGTCCGTGTATTTCTAGATTTGACCTCTTGGTTTGCTTTGTACACTGCCGTGGTACTGGTATTTGTTCACCCAACAGATTTTCAGCTTCCACGAAAATTATATGGAAGTCCTCCTCAGCACAGCTCGGATGGATGTAAGCGTCTCCAGGAGGATATTCCCTTCTTCAGCACGTTGGAGTATGCCGAGTTTGGGATTTTGGAGCAAAACTGATATTATCAGTAATAGCTTAGCAAAGCGCTCACATACACAGAGAGCCACTGCAAATCGATGTGCTGTCATGGTAGCTAGCATTTGTGAAGCCTTTGGTTATGCTGTGTGATCTTTCCAGTCATATATTTCTTCCAAAGTGTTCACAATTAATTGATAGAATTCCTTGAAACGAATAATACTGTCGTGGCGTTCGGACCATCTGGGTTCACAAAGAGATAATAACGTCTTGTGAGACACCCATATACAGAAGACTACTTCTGTTCAAACACTTTGGTGTAAAATGTTTCATTCTCTTGGCACTGGCTGCATGAAGATCGTGATTTCCTTAACTGTTCCCACACAGTTACTGACATCTTGCACCTTTGCAGCTTGACACACTACCAGACTGAAGATATGACTGTTGCAGTGGGTGAAAATTGCCGCTTTGTAGATTTGCCTAATTTGTGCTTGAGCACCATTTGTATCTCCCTTCATTGCTGCACATCCATCGTACGCCTGACCTGTCAGAAGGCTAAGATCCAAACCATATTTCTTAAATTTGGAAACAATTAGCTCGGCTATTGCTTTGTCGATTCCATCAGTTGCCTCCTCAAATCCTAGAAAGTCCTCATGGATATTTCCCTTCATTTCTACATATCTTACCCAAAGGGCTAGCTGATAATTTACAGAGGCTAAGGAGCAGCTTCACTCTCCAAAACCGTATATCTCCCAATCTACGGCCTCATCATTGGATGCAGTTTCATGCCATGTCCAGGACAGAATGTGTATATATATGAATATAAATATATATATGAAATATATATATATATATATATATATATAATATATATATATATATATATATATATATATATATACACATATATATTGTAAGACTTGTAGCTCACTTACCTAATTTCTGTGATTTCCTGGTTCTTCGATTGTTTCTGTTTCACATTTAAATCCCCCGACGCACTTACTTTTCTCATTCTACAATCCACCTTACCTAAAACCACTAGCTCCACTAATTTCAATCCTATCAAGGTTATACTTGCATCTTCTTGTTCCACATACGCATTGGCGCGCACACACCCTCGTGCGCCCTTTGCCTTCCTTCCTACACCGTGACCTTTGACCCCGTGCCGGGGGTGTCAACTGTACACCCCTATCTCCACCACATTCACCACATTCATACTACACGCACCCTTGATCTCGAGATCAACCTATTCTTCGTCTTCTTCATCTCCGCCACTTTCTACTTAGTAGTCCTGTAGCCATCTTGGAGGATGCCTGTCGCCCTTCGGTCCTCAGGGCGTCGCTCCCCCATTTAATACCGCGTCGTGACTCTCTTCCTTATTTTCTCCGTCACCCACAACACGACGAAGGTCCAAGATATGTCGCGGCACTCCCTCATCCACTGTGACGTGCACTTACCATCCTTTGGCTTCATCAATACCCCCACCCCCCCACCCGATAATGTGGCAGGGACTTCTTCAGTATTGGCTGGTAGCACCGGCCCTACTCGGAGATGTCGTTAATCATATTCAAATAAGGCTCTCTATGGAACCGAGTCTTCGTCTTGGCCTGACCTAGGGGACATATTATACCAGAAGACTACCTCTATGGATGGTATTAGTGCCCTCTCGGGGATGGACTTAATTGTACGATAGTGTCGTTCTACTATTCCATTTCCACTCGGCCGGTAAGCAGCCTTAAAGAAACGTCTCGTGCTCCACTTATCCAGCATTTCTTTCAGCGCTCCTGACCGAAACGCGGTGCTCATATCCATCAGAACTTCATCCACTGGACCCCGTTCCAGAAATATCTCATTCATCACCCGCTGTGGTCACCCCTGAACCCCCCGTGTTTTCCATCTTCCATTGTGTGGTAGAGGGCTTCACTCCGCCGGCTCTCCCCTGCTCCCATATGAGTCATCGAGCTGGCATTTCGGCCCTGGGTTTCGCGTAGGGCCTTGCGGTTTTTCTGTCATCATGGTGGCTAAAAGCCCATACTTCTGTGTCCTTGTGAGAAGCCTAGCACGGACTATCAACACGCCCATACTCGCCAACACGGCATTATTTACTTCCTGTAGTCCAGCAGATACGCGATCTGGAAATCCATTCACAAACACCATTCTAACGAGTTGCTCCAAGCCTTCGCCTTCGAATGTCGACAGTCCCGCTAAATCTCCTAATTTTGTTGGCAAAAATGTTGACCTGTTTGCCAGTCCAGCGCATTCTTTGCAGCCGATTAAACGATTCGAACGGACTCTCGGCGAAAGCCTCTTGCAGTCTTTTTTTCACTTTTTCTGCATCTGCTTGATTACTACCTTCCATTTCTAGGTAGATGACCAATGTGTCGCCTTCCAGGTTAAGGGCAATATAACTCGAGACGTCCGTGACTCCGGTTAATTTTGCCACCAATTCTGCCTCTTTGAGCCACCCGGTGACGTCTTCATTGCCATCAAATGGCTTTAAGGGGATATTGTTCATCTTGAATGGTTCCTTTGTGCTCGTCGCCTCGGGCATCTCTAGCGCCTTTGATAGCTTGTAAGACTTGTATCTCACCTAATTTCTGTGATTTCCTGGTTCTTCGGTTGTTTCTCTTTCACGTTTCAATCCCCCGACGCACTTACTTCTCTCACTCTACAACCCACCTTACCTAAAACCACTAGCTCCGCTAATTCTAATACTATTAATGTTAAACTTCCACCTTCTCGTTCAACATACTCATTGGCGCGCACACACCCTCGCCTTCCTTCCTACACCGTGGACTTTAACACCGTGCTGGGGGTGCCAACTATGCACCCCTATCAGCACAACATTCACCACATTCATACCACACACACACACACACACACACACACACACACACACACACACACACACACACACACACACACACACACACACACACACACACACACACACACACACACACACACACGCACACACACACACACACACACAGACACGCACACACGCATACACATACACACACACACACACACACACACACAAACACACACACACACACACACACACACACACACACACACACACACACACACACACACACACACACACACACACACACACACACACACACACACACACACACACACACACACACACACAAGAAAAGAATCATGCTTCGCATCAACACCTAGAGAATACCAAAGGTTGGACGTAAGTAGACTTTCCGGTTTTGAAAGAGAAGGCAATGGATTACTTAGAGTAGAGATGGATAGAGAACCCAGATACAGGAATATAATGAGGAATAGAGATTTAAATGACATCGTAGATGAATTATTAGAGCTTAAAAGCGAATACAAGATAATGTACCATGAAGTATCAAACCTAAGAAAAGCTAACAAAGAGAACAATAGGGAGATAGACGAGTTGAAAAGGGAATTAAAACAGCTTAAGGGTGATAATGAGAGGCTGAAAAGTGAGGATAATAGTAGGAACGAGGCTCTGAAACGAGAAATTAAAAGTCAAATGAAGGAAGTGACTGAAAAGGTGAAAGAAAAAATCAAGGAGAATGACCTACAGGAAAAAAAAAAAAAAAAAAAAACAGTAGAAAATTGAATAGGAAAGTCAAGAAATATCCCTAAAGAAAATAATGGAACAACAAATAAAAGATAATACCAAAGAAACTGTAATTCAGATTATTAAAGAGAAAAGTAACCTAGTTAGAGACACAGTGGATAGAAAAGGTGTATAGTAATCTATGGCCAAGATATCAGAGGGAAAAGGAAGAAAAAGAGATTACCAAAGAAATACTAAAAGAGTTACAAACAGATGAGTTAGGCTGGGATCGAGAAATCGAGGAAACCTATAGAATGGGCAGGTACTCTAAAGATAAACAGTATAGACCACTATAAGTTAAACTTAGATCGCAATCAAGCGCAGAATAAATATTATCTAGAACAATAAGATTAGCAAATAGCGAACAGTACAAAAATATATGGATAAAAAAAAAGAAATGAGTGAGGCAGAAAAAGAGAAAGAATAAGAACTTAGGAATGAGGTGAATGAAAAGAATGAGAATAGAACTGAAAAAGAAAAGGAGGAGTTTTTTTTGGAGAGTGATAGACATGAGGCTGAGAAAAAGATATATAGGGAAAATGGAAACAAAGAAGACAGAAGGGGAGGAGGAGAAAAGAAACTAAAAATAGCTTATACAAATATAGATGGAATATTCTCAGGAATAAACGAATTAAACGATTATCTAGTCTTAGAAGAACCAGACATAATGGGAATTGTAGAAACCAAATTAAAGTACACCCTAACACCCCACACTGTGGGGCAAGGTGTATACAACTTTTGGACAAAGAATAGAAAGAACAAACAGGGCGGAGGAGTTCTAATATTGACCAAGAAAGATTTGATTGTAACTAAAATAACTGAAGGAAAAAACAATATAGAATCAATTATAGTACAAGTCGAAGGTAAACAAATGAAGAAAAGAAAATTTGCAGTGGTATATGTACCTCCTAAAACACAAGCCTGGACAGAAAGGGATCATTCCGGGTTACTAGAAGATACAAAAGATGAATTGATCGAAACACTGAAACATGGAGGAAATACAGTAATTATGGGTGACTTTAATTGAAAAGAAATATGCTGGGAAGAAATGACAGTGAAGGGGGGAGAGAAACACTGGGGCAATGTACTCCTTGACTTGACCATTGAATACACAATGACCCAGTGGATTAAAGAAAATACCAGATACAGAGTAAATGAAGAACCCTCAAAATTGGACTTAATACTTACGACAGAACCTGAGATTATTGAAAAAATTGATTATAAATCTCCGATAGGAAAAAGTGACCACGTACTAATAGAAATGGAATTGAAAGAACAAATGGACCAAAGAAAAAATGATAAATTCCAAAACGAAGATACAGGGATAGAAGAAAAATGGAACATATTAAAAGAAATTTATAATGAAGGAGTGAACAAATATGTACCACAACAAAAAATGGAAAAGGCATACATAAAGAGCTGGTACAACAAAAGATGTAGTGAAGCTAAGGAAAAAAGAGACAAAGCTTGGAAAAAGTGGAAAAGAGATAAGAAACAAAGCAAATGGCAAACGTACATCAAACTAAGAAACGAATATGTAAAAGTACGCAGAGATGTAAAGAGGAATTATGAAAAAAGATAATAGACAAATGTAAGGAAGAACCCAAACTATCTTACAAATATGTAAATGGAAAACTGAAAAACAAACAAGAAATAGAAAAACTGCACCAAGATAAAAAGGAATATACAGAAGAACTGGAAATGGCTGAAATTATGAACAACCACTTCAGATCAGTATTCACAATAGGAAACTCGCCTAACAGTGTAGATAGAGAAAATTATCCCCAGCAATTAAAGAAATAAACGTAACACAAAAAGAAATCAGTGATCAAATTAATACCCTTGATGTCAGAAAATCATATGGCCCAGACGGAATTGCAAACTGGATACTAAAGGAATGTATGGAAGAATTAACTGACAATATATATAATATAATTAAGTCCTCACTTAAAGAAGGAAAAGTACCATTGGACTGGAAAAAGGCAAACATTGTACCAATTTATAAGGGAGGTGATAAAGAAGATCCATCTAACTACAGACCGGTCTCACTAACAAGCACAATAGCAAAAATTTGTGAAAGAGTTGTCAAAAACAGATTGGTTAAATACCTGGAAGAAAAATCTATACTGAACCCAAATCAATTTGGATTCAGACAAGGGAGATCATGTACAACAAATCTGATCTGCTTTTACTCAAGATTAGTAGACATAATACAAGAAAGAGATGGATGGGCGGACTGTGCTTTTCTGGACCTGCAAAAGGCATTCGGTAAGGTACCCCATAGGAAATTAACAAATAAGATAGAATCAAAGGGTGGCATCAGAGAAAAATTATTGGAATGGATGAAAGACTTCCTGATTGGGAGGAAAATGACAGTTGTAATTAGAGAAAAATTCTTCAACTGGGAAGAAGTAAAAAGCGGTGTCCCGCAAGGATCGGTACTGGCCCCGATCATGTTCGCCGTATACATTAATGACATGAATGAAGGTGTGGAGTGCTATATGAATTTTTTTGCAGATGATGCAAAATTACTTAAGAAGGTAAAAACGGAAGAGGACTGCAACTCATTGCAACAAGATCTGGACACGATATGGAATTGGACTCAAAAGTGGGAAGTGAAATTTAATATAAAGAAATGCAGTATAATAGAATTTGGAAAGAGTAAAAACAGAATATCAATAGATTACAGAATTGGAGAAAAAATAAAAAAAAGCAAACTCTGAGAAAGATCTTGGAGTGATGATTGGAAAGGACATGAAACCTGATAGGCATATAAATAAAATATTCGGAGAAACCTACAATTTATTGAGGTCAATCAAAGTGGCATTTACTTATATGGATGAAGAAATGATAAAGAAAATACTAACTACTCTAATAAGACCAAAACTTGAGTACGCAGCATCACTTTGGACACCCAGTACCAAAAAGAATATTAAGAAACTGGAAAGATTACAAAGAGCGACAACCAAACTAGCACCGACTCTCGCCGAACTAACATATGAGCAAAGACTATCCAAACTGAACCTACCAACTCTGGAACAAAGAAGAGAAAGAGGAGATTTGCTGACTATCTACAGAATAATGAAAGGAATGGAAGTTATAGACAGGAACAACCTGTTAGTGTGGGACAACGGTAAAACGAGAGGACACGGAAAAAAAACTGAAAAAA
>NC_134778.1:90340297-90350297 GCF_046742065.1 Oratosquilla oratoria
AGAAATTTACAAAGGACAATACAAAACAAAAATGACAATACGAAATGAATATCGCTGATAAATCCAAAGAGAATCCCAAAGAATTCTATAGTTATACTAGAGATAAAAAGGTTATTAGGAATCATATTGGCCCACTATTATCTGCTGACGGTGAATTTGAATATTCAAATGAAGGAATGTGTGATATTTCAAACAACTATTTTTGCTCAGTATTCGTAAACGAAACACCACAAAGTGAACTCCAAACTGAAACCTGTGAAAAGTCTAGGGTGAACTTACTATGGTAAAAAAAAAAAAAAAAAAAAAAAAAAAAAAAAAATATATATATATATATATATATATATATATATATATATATTTGTATATATATATAAATATGTATATATATATATATATATGTATATATATATGATAATTAAATCTACATTGTTTCTAATGTGGGAAGTGGAAATGGTCCCCACGAGTGGGCTCAAGACAGAAAATATATATATATATATATAAAAACTCAAAGTTAATAAAACACCAGGGCCTGACGGTTGGCATCCAAGAATCTCAAAGGAAATAAAAAATGAGATTGTTACTCCATTAGAAATTATTTCCAAAAATCCGTCATATCCAGAGATGTCCCAAGTGAATGGAAATTAGATAATGTTACTCCCATATTAAAAAAATGGTGACAAAGAGAGACCAAATAACTACAGGCCTATAAGCTTGACTTCAATCGTAGGAAAAATGATGGAAACTATCATCAGAGATGCTATCGAACATCATTTAGGAAGTAACTGTTTGATAAATGATAGCCAACATGGATTCAGACGGAAACGTTCTTGCGTGACTAACTTACTCGAATTCTTCAACACAGTCATCTCGAATTATGACAAAAGAAACAATATTGATTTGATATATTTAGACTTTGGAAAAGCTTTTGATACCGTCCCACACAAAAGATAACTTACTAAATTAGCTTCTCACGGAGTAAGTGGCAGCCTATTAAGTTGGTCTAATAATTGATTGAATGATCAAAAACAGAGAGTTGTTCTAAATGGAAAAAACTTTTAGATGAAATAATGTTACGAGTGCAGTTCCTCAGGGTTCCGTTCTTGGTTCACTTCTATTCATAGTATATATAAATGATATAGACCATGGACTAAAAGCTATTGTCTCCAAATTTGCTGATGATACAAAACTGTGCGGAATGGCAAATGATCACTTAAACCAATTAGATATCCAAGAAGATTTAAATAAACTACATCAATGGTCTGAAAAGTTGCTAATGAATTTTAACACGAGTAAATGCAAGGTAATACACATAGGTGAAAATAGCAGTAAATACGAGTACAAGTTATTTGGAAATTCGTTAACAAAAGTGGATAGTGAAAATTATCTCTGCGTGATTATCAGTAACTATATCAAATCATCTAAGCAGTATATTTCAGTCTCTGAGAAAGCAAATTAGATTCTAGCACTGATTGCACGATCTTTTGACTTCAAAAGTCCATCTCTCATTAACAAGCTATATAAATTGTTAGTTCGTCCACATTTGGAATATGCTGTTTCCGTATGGTCACCGAATCTCATTAAAGGCATTGACAGATTGGAAAAAGTACAACGGCGAGCCACAAAACTGATTCCAAATATCAAAAATAAATCCTACGAAAATTGACTAAAACATGTGAATCTGTTTTCCCTAACAAAGCGTAGACTTAGAGGTGGCTTGATACAGGTCTTTAAGATTCTAAAGGGAATTGACAACATCAGAAGTTACAAATTTCTCACACTGAATGAGAATCCGACAAGAAATGATGGTCTCAAACTGTCAGTAAATAAATTTAATTTGGAAGTGGGTAGAAACAACTTCGCAAACCGTGTAGTTAATGAATAGAATAAACTTTCTGCAGAGGCAGTGCAATGTAGTTCAGTTCGAAGCTTTCAGATTCATTTAGATAAACACCTAAGTAAGATGCTGTAATGCCTGCCATTTATTTTGTATTATTTATTTGTTTGTTATCATTTGTCTGTTTGTTTATTTGCTTGATTTTCATTTATTATTATTTATCTGTAAATTTATTATTATTTACTATTTACCTGTTTGTTTATTTTTTAACTATACCTATGCATTTATTTATCTTATTGATTATTAATTATATTATTACAATTTATATTTATTCATTTATTTATTCGTCTTTTTATTTATTTATTCATTTATTTATCATGATTATTTTTTTTATGGCATCCGACCTAGTTATGGACCAAAAGGTCTCCTGTCGGTATGCTCCTCCCTTGTAATCCTTTGTAATCCTATAGTCATTTCTAATTTATAAGGATCCCCAAATCATGCCCCAGGATTTTTAGTTATCTCATAACTTTTGTTGAACCATTCTTGTTTTATATTTTTTCCTTACACTAATTTTCGGAACATGTTTGTTCCCTCACAGATTGTAAATGTAAAGAAAGAAAGAAAAAATACCATTTCCTTTTAGTTTCAGTGGTATTCATAAATTTCTTCCAATTTGCTTCTTCAAAGAATTTCTTGATCTTAATTTGCCTTCCCAGAACTACGTCTGCATTGCCTCTGTTATATTTTTTGGCTCTATACCCTCACACGCCAGCTGGAATTCAATTGTTACAATGTCCTTTTTTTCCTATGGGGCAAAATTATTTCAAAGAGGTAATGATGTCTGGCTCTTTGGTGTATAACAAATCCAACTTTGGGAAATATCCTCTCTTCCTAGCCAAGCCACTTTCTTTACCCGTTGGGATGTTTCCACAGGAATCTGACTTGCCATTTGCATATATATATATGTGTGTGTGTGTGAGAGAGAGAGAAAGAGAGGTACAGAGAAAAAGAGATACCATGTCTTTAAACACCACCCATACATTCATGAACGTGTCTCAGCAAGTTATCACAAATTCATACTAAAATAGCAGAGGGCTGCAATTTACCTGGACTCAGTTCTCAATTTTGCATTTCTGTAATAATGCACGAGTAAGTTTATTGTATGATAGTACTCTCTGTGGAAGAGGAACACTCGCCATACCTTTGGGTTTGGGTTCGTGATTTCCATTCAGAGCACTATCCATTTATGGATGACTAGCCATTTCTTGTCTACTAACTTGAGTTAATCTAGGACATATGATGGCTATACACACAAACAAAAATATTAGGATTTTGGATGACTCTAGTGGGTGATTTTATTTGTTAACCTTTGAATAGAATCTATTTGATTTGCACAAATCTCTGTATTTTTCTTGGGCTAAACCTCTTTCATGAAAACCTCATCATCAACCATCAAGTGCACTCAGTCTCATTTAAGGACTTTGTCCTAGATAACATCAGACAGCTTTATTCAGGATTGGGAAATACCTTTATCTGTCCTCTCGTGGGTGTTACGATGGTCTTTTTTTTTCTTCACCTGGCCAGGTACACCTTCGGACAACCGGTAAGGGGCAACGTAAACGTAACACTCAGTTACTACAGGCGCACTCAGAAAGTATTCAGCAAGATCAAACAGGTAATTAGTCATGTGTCATGCTGTCATTTACAGAGACTTGTACTTTGTATATATGCATATATGCACATACATACATACATACATACATACATACATACATACATACATACATACATACATACATACATACATACATACATACATACATACATATACATCCATACATACATGAAGCGACATATATATATATATATATATATATATATATATGTATATATATATATATATATATATACATATACTGTATGTATACATATCAAATTATATTTGGTATAAGAATATAAGACTAGTATTAGTCTATTTCATGCATTATGTAACTCTTGTATGGCTGATGCCCATTGCAGATTGTAGGCTGCCACGACTTCGAGTTTTCTCTGGATGAGATGGCTATAAGGGAAGGCTACATTCCCTACCGGGTACGTATCTCCTGTACTTTGAATCTTGTCATATCTTGGAGTCCCTGCCTCATGGGCTCTTACGTGCTCCAGGACGTAACAGTGCTCCCGCCCTTTTCTTTATCCTCTTCGGTACGTCAATGTACTTTACATAGAGTTTGCCCAGAGCAAGGACAGGAGGTTTATTGATGTGTCATCGTGGCGCAGGAACTAAACCAGCCTCAACATTTGTTTAGCATTATTTATCCATTATCTGTAATAGATTATGACTTATACTTTGTCACTCCAGCCCCAGCGATACTCATTACTACCTTCGTGAACATATCTATACAATTCCCAAAACTTCTTTGGGATGTAGTCCTGAACTGTTCCATATATCACTTCTTCACGGGAACCACCATGTTTTTATACCACCCTTCCCCCTTATAACCACATCCAGACGCATATCCACGAGTCCTGTGGATTGCTTAGAGAATATTATAAGTAGGGTTCACAAGGCGAAAAATCGTCACAATAATTCTTTCCGTCGCCCTGTCTTTCCCTTCAATCAATCCCTTCTTAGGGGATGTGTTATACCTTCTTCTTAGCCCCATTCTCATAAAAAAGAGGTGTTATATACCGCAACAAAATAACGCAACGACAACCAGAACAAAATTATAGACACTCATTGGTACAAAAGGAATTCATAGAGAACCCAACGGTGGGCGGCATTTCTTGAAGGTTTAGAGGGGCCCGCTCAGCTCACGGAAGATGGGAGTCGACTGTGACAAAGAAGAAGAAGAACGCGAAGAAAAAGAAGAAGAACGCGAAAAAGAATGCGAAGACGAAAAAGAAGAACGCAAAAAAGAAGGCGAAGACGAAAAAGAAGAACGCGAAGAAGAAGAACAAAAAGAACGGGAAGAAGAAGAAGAAGAAGAAGAAGAAGAAGAAGAAGAAGAAGAAGAAGAAGAACGAAAAGAACGGGAAGAAGAAGAAGAAGAAGAAGAAGAAGAAGAAATAATCCCCACGTGCCTCTGGACGTAAATAGATGGATGATATGGGTCACTATGATGATAGGCGAATCTTTAATGACAGAGAATCGCCTTAACCCCTTCACTTCTGGTTATCAGAGACATGAATCTTCGTCGCGGTGTTCTGAAAATTTACCAAGGATATTTACATTCATATTGTTCTTCAGTATGATCGATCTCATAACTAAGGTCCCAATCTTTGTAAAGGAATAAGATATAGACAACCACAAGAAAGGTGCAGGTGTTCTGTTGTACGTTAAAAACAATGTTCATGCTTGTGTTTTAGAGAAAGTGAAACAGGATGCATATGATAGTTTGTGGGTTGAGTTAACCCAAACAAGTGGTCAAAAAATGAATATAGGTGTAATATATAGGCCAAAGACATTATCATTAGCAGACGACAAACTGTAATTTCAAGAACTGTCTAGTTTCTGCAACCGGGATTAACTTACTCGAATTCTACAACACAGTTATTTCGAATTATGACAAAAGAAACAATATAGATTTAATATATCTAGATTTTGGAAAAGCTTTTGATACCGTCCCACACGAAAGACAACTTACTAAATTAGCTTTACACGGAATAAGTGGTAGCCTATTAGGTTGGACTAGTAATTGGTTGAATGGTCGAAAACAGAGAGTTGTTTTAAATGGAAAAACTTCTAGATGGAAAAATGTTACAAGTGGAGTTCCTCAGGGTTCCGTTCTTGGGCCACTTCTATTTACAGTATATATAAATGATATAGACCATGGACTAAAATCTACTGTTTCCAAATTTGCTGATGATACAAAACTGTGCGGAATGGCAAATGATCACTCAAACCAATTTGATATTCAAGAAGATTTAGATAAATGACAGCAATGGTCTGAAAAGTGGCTAATGAAATTTAACACGAGTAAATGCAAGGTAATGCACATACGTAAAAATAACAGTAAGTACGATTACAAGTTATTTGGAAATTCGTTAACAAAAGTGGATAGTGAAAAAGATCTCTGCGTAATTATCAGTAACGACCTCAAATCATCCAAGCAGTGTATTTTAGTCTCTGAGAAAGCAAATAAGATTCTAGGACTGATTGCGCAATCTTTTGATTTCAAAAGCCCATCACCCATTAACAAGCTATATAAATCGTTAGTTCGTCCACATTTGGAATATGCTGTTTCCGTATGGTCACCGAATCTCATTAAAGACATTGACAGACTGGAAAAAGTACAACGGCGAGCCACAAAACTGATTCCAAATATCAAAAATAAATCATACGAAAATCGACTAAAACATATGAATCTGTTTTCCCTAAAAAAGCGTAGACTCAGAGGTGACTTGATACAGGTCTTTAAGATTATAAAGGGAATTGACAACATCAAAAGTGACAAAATTTTCACACTGAATGAGAATCAGACAAGAAACAATGGTCTCAAACTGTTCGGAAATAGATTCAGTTTGGAAGTAGGTAGAAACAACTTTGCCAACCGTGTAGTTAATGAATGGAATAAACTTCCTGCACAGGTAATGCAATGTAGTTCAGTTCGAAGGTTTAAGAATCATTTAGATAAACACCTAAGCAAGATGCTGTAATGATTATAATTTATTTTATACTATTTGTTTTTGTTTTGTTATCATTTGTCTGTTTGATTTTCACTTATTACCGGTATTAGTTATATGTCAATTTATTATTATTTACTATTTACCTGTTTGTTTATTATTTAGCTATACCTATGCATTTATTTATGTATTTTATTTATTATTTACATCATTATAGTTTTTATTTATTATTTTATTATTATTTTGATTTTTTTCGCATCCGACCTAGATATGGACCAAAACGTCTCCTGTCGGCATGCTCCGCCTTTGTAATCCTTTGTAATCCTTTAAAAGATAATATATATAAATAAGTAAATAAACAAACATATAAATGAATGAATATATGAACTGTTAAAGTAAAGAATGAATTAATAGATAAATGAATATACAAATGAATAAACGAAATTATTAATGTGTGCGTATATATGTATACATACTAATGCTGTAGAACAAATCACTGGTAACAGCGATCTGATTCGAACAATCAGGCCCGGCCTTCGCGAGCTGTGAACTCGTGTCCCTCTGGGCGTGAGTTCCAAGTGCTACCACTCTGCCACTCAGATCGTTAAATGTATCGAAACTTGATATAATCTTATACCCAGGGTTGGGCCGACTGAAAGCTACAGTCATGAAACCTGTTTTCTACGAGGCCCAACGACACCAGAGAGCAAGGCGGCGACTAAAATAATTCGCTTCGCCGTTGTAACTATTATAAAACAAATCACTAATAGCGATGCAATTCAAAACAATAAGGCCCGGCCGTCGCGAGCCGTGAGCTCGGGTCTCTCTGCGCGTGAGTGAGATCGCTAAGTCTCAAAACCTGTGTATGATCTTGTACCCAGGGTTGGGCCGACTGAAAGCTACAGTCCTGAATCCCGTTTCCTACGAGACCCAACGAAACCAGAGCGATAATTCGTGTGTATGTGTTTGTGTTTTTGTAATCTGACGTCAAAAGGGTTTAGATGAACAGGTGATACTTTTCAAATGACTTTTCGTAAAATCAATGCAACAACAAGATTTATATTTTTCGTTTCCAAGTGCTTTTGTGTGTATTTTCATTGCGGAAACGAAATATGAGGAAATTGATTCCGACTCTCTTACTGAAAACCTTGAAAGATGACATGCTTATAGTATGAAATTTCTGTGAAGATCTTGTATAAGATATTTAACTATTTATTATCGCTTTCGCAGATCTAGCCCATTAGTACTTAAACATATAGGTGTATGTTCACTGTAAACCCACTATCGGAGAAATAATAACGGAAATAAAGAGAAACTGTATATTTCGACTACTATCTGTGTTTCTCTTTATTTCCGTTATTATTTCTCCGATAGTGGGTTTACAGTGAACTTTTATAAATGTGTTATAACATACCAATCTCCATATAGGTGTATAGCAACCATCTCATTTTCTAAGTTCATTGTTTTCTTTATGTACCAGCTGGACATCACTGCCACACTGACCGAGGAAGGTACAGATGTCTCATCAGAGAAGAAGTCCTTCCTGAGACTCCACACAAGAGCTCTAGAATTCAAAAAGCTCTCACGGGAGGAGTATGTGAAACCAGGTCTTCCGTACACCGCCAAGGCAAGTTCCTAACCTTTTCTTCATGTCGTTCCTTGAGCGATGTTCTCACCATGGAATAAACATGTCCAGCGCCGTGACACATTGAATAAGATCATTTGTCATCTGCCATGACAAAACAGTCACGATAGTCAAGGGGTTGACGAAATGACAGAATGACACAATGGAAGTGCTTGAGGCTACTTATCATCAGCCCTTTGCTTAAAATGATACATATACAGATGTTTGGGTTAGCACTGGACAATTTTACTATGTTTCATGACAGTACTTTTTGCTGTAAGGTGTTGAAGACTATGCTTAAAGTAGGATATTACATAACATTGAAGAATTATTAGAAATTATTATGTACCGCTGTGGTCCGTTGGTTCCGGTGGTCCTTCACACTCAGCTGACCTAGATTCGAGCCTAAAGACTATTGGTATCATTTGACTTGCCCAGGCAATCCGAGCGTATAAAGTAAAAGTGACGGTTTGGGACACAGCTTAGGTCTTCCTACTGCAAGTTCCTCCCTTGAATAATGACAGAACTAACAGGAAAGTAGACACTATTTTCTTTCACTGATATTACATATTGTATTTCTCTGTCTACTGACATTATTTAAAAAAAAAAAAAAAAAAATATATATATATATATATATATATATATATATATCATAAGATGATTACGTCACAAAAAAGATATAGAAAGATATGTATATATATATATATATATATAAATATAAGTAAATGTGTTCATATATACTATGTATATTATATATATATATATATACATGTATATATATATATATATATATATATATATATATATGTATATATATATATATATCATAAGATGATTACGCCACCCATGGCAAGAAACGTCTCCACCCACGCTCAGGCTTAAAGAACGCTGGGTCTTTCTACACACAGATGTTAGTAACGCGGGTCAACGGTTCCATTGCGCCGGCCGAACCGATGAATGTCTGCCTATGGAAAGTATGCAAGAACATGACCACGGATGCATTTGGGATTCTCACCGTTTTCGTCCCACCAAACGCATTCAAGACTGCCAATAGAACCGAGAGATGGAACTCAAATAGGCTGGTGGTGAGTAATGTGGACCTTCAACCGTGGGGTATTCGATCTTCATACCATGTTTCCTTACATAAACGCCCCTTTCCTACGACTGCCTCAGAAATAGGGATTGCTGAAAGTAGAAGAATGCATTTAACTCCTTTTCAACACCTACGCTTATACTAGTTTTTTGTTCAAGTTGAGGCCAGATAATTTCATACACTTGTTAAGTAAACTAGTGAGAGAGCGAAGCTTCGTTCAATCAAGACCCCTTTTTGTCCCATGTCTGTCCGTTAGTTGAACAAAATTGTTTGTCATGAGGCCAGTCAAAGATGAAATAAGCACATCAACTTTCTAAGGGGGATTAATTTTGCATTCTTCCGCTGTCTCAACCAATAACTTTCCCAGTATAGCTTAACGAGGGTCCTGGAATTTGAAATGAGCTTTAGATTGCTTAGGAATGGCTTCCTTTGTTATATACATCCTCGTACACCTATCTGATGCTGCTCACCTTGCATTACTTTTTTTTTTCTTTTTTATAATTTTTGTACTCATCTATCTACCTATACATTAAAAATCTTCTCTTCCCTTATGAGGTGGTCAGCCAGCCAAAGCACAGCCAACCCCACTCATCCCACTCTCACCCATCAAACATTTTACTTTTATCATATCTCCTTATGGATGACTTGTCATCCCTGTCCTCTGCCCACTGAGTGGGTCAGAAGCAATGCAGCAAGACATAGCATATCCACAGCAGGGTCAGCCTTTTCACTTACACGGTGGGCCTTCCTCCTCGTTCCCTCATGCGAAGATAGAGAAGATGGGGAGGAATTCCTTCAGGCCGCGTCGTTTTATTTTCCCTTT
>NC_134778.1:90355297-90362797 GCF_046742065.1 Oratosquilla oratoria
TATGGGTGTGTGTGTGTGTGTGTGTGTTTGTGTGTGTGTTTGTTTGTGTGTGTGTGTGTGTGTGTGTGTGTGTGTGTGTGTGTGTGTGTGTGTGTGTGTGTGTGTGTGTGTGTGTGTGTGTGTGTATGTGTATTTACCTAGTTGTATTTTACGGGAAGGGGAGCTATACTCATGGTGTCCCGTCTTCATATCTCATTTTATCTAAACTGTTTTTAAATTCATGTATTGTTTTTGCACACACCACTATCTCATCTAACTTGTTCCAAATGTCTATTACTCTGTGGGGAAAGCTGTTATTTTTCAGATCTCTTTTATAACTGTCTTTCTTGATTTTCTTTCCGTGTCCTCTTGTATTTCTACTATCCCATTTTATTAGATCCTCTCTATCAATAGTTTCCATGCCTTTCATGATTCTATAAATAGTTATCAAATCTCCGCTCTCTCTTCTTTGCTCTAATGTCTGTAGCTCAAGTTTTGCTAGTCTCTCTTCATATGATAGTTCTGAGAGTGTTGGTGCCAATTTTGTAATTGCTCTTTGTACTCTTTCAATTTTTGTTATACATTTTTTTTTGTACTTGGTGACCACGTCGTCGCTGCTTATTCCAGTCTTGGTCTTATCAAAGTGACTAGTATTTTCTTCACCATTTCTTCATCCAGGTATGTAAATGCCACTATGATTGTTCTTACTAAGTTATAAGTTTCTCCAAAAATTTTGTTTATATGTTTCTCAGGGGACATATTATTCATAATAATGACTACCAGGTCCTTCTCATTTCCTACTTTTTTTTTTATTTCTTCCTCTCCCAATTTATATGCTCCCACTATTCTTTTTTTTTTTGCTTCTTCCAAATTCCATTATACTACACTTCTTGATATTGAATTCCATCTCCCACTTCCTACTCCACTCCTATACTTTATTGAGATCACTCTGTAGCGACTCACAATCTTCAGTGTTCACTTTTTTCAACAATTTTGCACCATCCGCAAAG
Source organism: Oratosquilla oratoria (assembly GCF_046742065.1). Taxonomy (NCBI): domain Eukaryota; kingdom Metazoa; phylum Arthropoda; class Malacostraca; order Stomatopoda; family Squillidae; genus Oratosquilla; species Oratosquilla oratoria. The sequence continues at coordinate 90,356,287 of NC_134778.1, forward strand.
AAGCTCATATAACTTTCAATTCCTTCATCCATATCATTAATATATTTAGCAAACATTATTGGGGCCAGAACTGTTCCTTGTTGAACACCACTTATCACTTCATCCCAATTAGAGTGTTTGTCTCTTATCACCACTCTCATTTTTCTTTCATGCAAGAAATCTTCCATCTACTTCAGCAGTTTGTCCTGTATTCCCCCTGCAGTTTCTAATTTCTTAAGCAATTTCTTATGTGGTACTTTGTCAAAAGCTTTTTTTAGGTCTAGAAATGCACAATCAGCCCATCCATCTCTTTCTTGTATTACATCTATTACCCTTGAATAGAAACACATTAATTTTGTGACGCATGATCGTCCTTGTCTAAATCCAAATTGTTTTGGATTTAGTACGTTTTTTTTTCCAAATGCCTTACCCATCTACTTTTGATAATTCTTTCACAAACTTTTGCTATCGTACTTGTTAGAGAGACCGGTCTATATTTAGTAGGGTCCTCCTTGTTTCCCCCTTTATATATTGATACTATATTTGCTCTTTTCCAATCTTTTGGAGCGTTTCCTTCTTTCATTGAACTTTTTATTAGGCTATGTATGTTGTCTGTCAGTCCATTCCTGCATTCTCTCAAAATCCAGTTTGCTATTTCATCTGGTCCATGCGATTTTCCGACATCAAGATTACTCAAGTGTTTCATTATTTCATTCCTTGTTACTTCAATCTCTTTCATAGGGGGGAGTTTCTCCTCCCATTTGATATCACTAGGTTGTATGTTCTCCCTTGTAAACACTTATTAAAAATGCTTGTTCATAATTTCTGTCATTTCTATTTCATCTGTGTATTCAATTCCTCCTTGTCGTAGTTTTTTAAATTTTTGTTTGTTTTTCGGTTTGTTGTTTAAAAATCTGTAAAATATTTTTGGTTGATCTTTACATTTTTCAAAGACATCTTTTTTGTATTTTCTATTTTCTTCTTTGCACACTTGTACATATTCATTTCTATAACTAGTACATATTTTCCATTTTTCAGGTCTTTTGTCTTTTTTCCATTTTATCCAAGCTTTATCTCTTTTGTCTTTTAACTCCCTACATCTTTTGTTGTACCAGTACTTTATATATTCTTTTTCTTGCTTTTGTCTTGGGACATACTTTTCCACTCCCTCTTTATAAATTTGTGCCAAACTATTCTATTTCTCTTCTACTGTTGTTTCCTCCTTTTGTATTCTTTTCCAGTCTGCTTTTTGAAAGAATTATCACATTTTATCAAAACTTGTTTTTTCATACATCAATCTTCCCTTTCTATATTGTTCAAATTTTCATGTATTTTTCCTCATTTAGTTCCAGTTCAACCAATATGTGGTCACTTTTACTTATTGGTGTCTTATATTTAATCTTTTCCACTATTTCAGGCTCTGATTTGATTATTAGGTACAGTCTCGACGGTTCTTTCTCAGTTCTATACCTAATATTCCCTTGAATCCATTGCGTCATTGTATGGTTAATATATAATCATATCAAGTCGTACATTTCCCCATGAGTCGTCTTCTATTTCTTTCCCTGTTTATGGTTTATCTTCTTGAACTACTTCTAATATCTTATCAATTTTTTTTCCTTTTTTTATTCATGTAGTCCTATTTAGATTATACATCTCTTCCATCCCTAATATAATTATACATTTCTTTTTATCCGCTAAGTCTCTTACTATATTCTCTTTCTCCCTCATTACTTTGATAACTGTGTTTTTAGTTTGTTCTTTCATCTAAATTCCATTTTATTGTTCTCTTGTACTTTTTTCCAACCACTTACCTTTTTTGCTATGGACTCTTTATTATCTTTATTACTCGTCTTTAATTCCTCATTCTCATCCTTTACTTCTCTTAACTGTCTTTTTAATTCTACTATTTCTTTAGTTAGGTTTTGATTCTCCTTCTTTAGTTCTTCCAGCTTATTAACTCTTTGAGTAAATAATTTTATTTGGTGAAACTTAGCTTCCCAATTTTCATTCATTTCTTTTAGTTTCTCCTTTAGATTTACTAGTCGGGGGAGGTTGTCATTTCCTCTCTCATTAAATCCATGGAAATAGTTATCTTCACCCTAGTGGATCCCTCTTAGCTGCTCTTATCTATATTTCTAATTTATACATTTTTAGTAATCACATCGACTTCTCCAGTATCGTCAGGCCGTCTCTTGTTTACATACCGTCTGAGTTCCTGAGCCCTATCTTCCCCTTCCTCATTTTCTTCCATATTCCTCAGTAATCCCTCCCCTTCTCCTTTTTCTTCACCTTCCCACTTCCTAGGTCCTTCTCATTTTTTACTTTTTTTTTATTCCTTCTTCTCCCAATTTATATGCTCCCACTATTCTTTTTTGCTTCTTCCAAATTCCATTATACTACACTTCTTGATATTGAATTCCATCTCCCACTTCCTACTCCAGTCCCATACTTTATTGAGATTACTCTGTAGTGACTCAATCTTCTTCAATGTTCACTTTTTTCAACAATTTTGCACCATCCGCAAAGAAGCTCATATAACTTTCAATTCCTTTATCCATATCATTAATATATTTAGCAAACATTATTGGGGCCAGAACTGTTCCTTGTGGAACACCAATTATCACTTCATCCCAATTAGAGTGTTTGTCTCTTATCACCACTCTCATTTTTCTTTCTTGCAAAAAGTCTTCCATCCATTTCAGCAGTTTACCCTGTATTCCTCCTGTAGCTTCTAATTTCTTAAGCAACTTCTTATGTGGCACCTTGTCAAAAGCTTTTTTTAGGTCTAGAAATGCATAATCAGCCCCTCCATCTCTTTCTTGTATTACATCTATTAGCCTTGAATAGAAACACATTAAGTTTGTGACGCATGATCGTCCTTGTCTGAATCCAAATTGTCTTGGATTTAGTACGTTTTTTTTTCTAAATGCCTTACCCATCTACTTTTGATAATTCTTTCACAAAATTTTGCTATCGTGCTTGTTAGAAAGACTGGTCTATAGCTTGTAGGGTCTTCTTTGTTTCCCCCTTTATATATAGGTACTATATTTGCTCTTTTCCAATCTTTTGGAACTTTTCCTTCTTTCAATGAAGTGTTTATTAGGCTATGTATGTTGTCTGCCAGTCCATTCCTGCATTCTCTCAAAATCCAGTTTGCTATTTCATCTGGTCCATGCGATTTTCTGGCATCAAGATCACTCAAGTGTTTCATTATTTCATTCCTTGTTACTTCTATTTCTTTCATAGGGGGGAGTTTCTCCTCCCATTCGATATCACTAGGTTGTATGTTCTCCCTTGTAAACACTTATTTAAAATGCTTGTTCATAATTTCTGTCATTTCTATTTCATCTGTGTATTCAATTCCTCCTTGTCGTAGTTTCTCTAAATCTTGTTTGGTTTTCACTTTGTTTTTTACAAATCTGTGAAATATTTTTGGTTGATCTTTACATTTTTCAAAGACATCTTTTTCTTATTTTCTTTTTTCTTCTCTGCACACTTGCACATATTCATTTCTATAACTAGTATATATTTTCCATTTTTCAGGTCTTTTGTCTTTTTTCCATTTTATCCAAGCTTTATCTCTTTTGTCTTTTAACTCCCTACATCTTTTGTTGTACCAGAACTTTACATATTCTTTTCCTTGCTTTTGTCTTGGGACATGCTTTTCCACTCCTTTATAGATTCTTGTCAAAATATTCCATTTCTCTTCCACTGTAGTTTCCACTTTGTATATTCTTTCCCAGTTTTCTTTTTGAAAGAATTATCATATTTTATCAAAATTTGTTTTATCATACATCAGTCTTCCCTTTCTATATTGTTCATTTCTTTTTATATGTTTTTCCTCATTTAGTTCCATTTCAACCAATATGTGGTCACTTTTACTTATTGGTGTCTTATATTCAATATTTTCCACTATTTCAGGTTCTGATGTGATTATTAGGTCCAGTCTCGATGGTTCTTCTTCATGTCTATACCTAGTGTTCTCTTGAATCCATTGTGTCATTGTATGGTTAATATATAATCATATTAAGTCGTACATTTCCCCATGAGTCGTCTCTACCCTTTACTGTCATATCTTCCCAGCAGACTTCTTTACAATTAAAGTCACCCATTATAAATATTTTTCCTCCATCTTCCATGATCTTATCTAATGTTATCCTTGTGTATTCTACAATACTTTTATGTTCTCTCTCTTCTCACGAGGCTGTTTTAGGAGGAACATAATTTATTACAAAATTCTGCTCTTCCTATCCTTGTCTTCCACTTCCATCATAATCATCTCTACTCTATTTTTTCCATATGTGACATTCCTCACATTTATATCCTTCTTAGTCAGGAACATAACTCCACCCCCTTGTTTTGTCTCTCTGTTTCTAATCCAACAATTATATGCACCATGTCCTACACTGTTGGGTGGTAGTGGACCTTTCAGTTTTGTCTCCACAATTCCCATTATGTCAGTTTCTTTTTCCTTCAGGTAATCATTCAGTTCGTTCAAGCCTGTTATTAAGCCATCTATATTTGTGTAAGATATTTTCAAATTTCTGCTACTTCCAACGTGTTTTCTGTTCCCCTTCCGTTTTTCTCTGTTATGTACCATTTTCTCATTTTCATATTCACTACTCTCGAATAGAGTTTCTCTTTTTCTGTCTCTGTTCTTTTCTCGTTTTTTTTTCCTTAGCTTCTTGTCTTTTGCTTCCTCCTCTTCTCTTTCCTCTTTATTCATTTCTCTTTTTATCCATATCTGTTTAAATTGTTTACTGTTTGCTAGTTTCCCTGTTTTTGCTAAGATATTCTCTGCTGTCGTTTGTGACCTGAATTTGATCTTAAATGGTCTGGTCTTATCTGTATTGTATTTCCCTAGCCTATATATTTCTTCTATTTCTTTCCCTGTTTCTGTTCTATCTTCTTGAACTACTTCCAATATCTTATTTACTTTCTCCTTCTTCTCCTTTATTCTTGTAGTCCATCCCCAATATAATCATACATTTCTTTTTATCCGCTAAGTCTCTTACTATATTCTCTTCCTCCCTCATCACTTTAGTAATTGTGTCTTTAGTTTGATTTTTCATCTGTTGTGCCACTATATCCTTAAATACAATTTTGTTATTTTCTGGTACTTTTTTTCCAACCCTGTACTTCTTTTGCTATGGACTCTTTATTCTCTTTATTATTCCTCTTTAATTCTTCATTCTCATCTTTTACTTCTTTTAACGGTCTTTTTAATTCTTCTATTTCCTTAGTTAGGGTTTGGTTCTCCTTCTTTAACTCTTCCAATTTATCAACTCTCTGCGCTATCCTTGTAAGTTGACCGAACCTACTCCCCCAATGTTCGGTCATTTTCTCTAGTTTTTCTTCTAGACTTGCTCATCGGGGGAGGTTGGCATCCCCCCCATATTAGATCCATGGAAATTATTATTTTCACTTTCCATTATGTTGTTCTTATCCATATTTTTAACCTTAATGCTTTTACTGATATTTTCGATTTCCCCTGTGTCGTCAGCAGACCTCTTGTTTATATTTTTTCTGCTGTCAGGGGGAGCCCGTTCGTCTCCCTCTTCATTTCCTTCCATTTCCCTCAGTAATCCCTCCCCTTCTCCCCTTTCATCACCTTTCTACTACACCACCAGCTTTCCCCTTCCTTACTAATACAAAAAGGTACTTCCTTGTAATTGAAATCCACGAAAATTGCGTTTTTTTCGGAGTTCCAATATTCGCCGTCAATCCGACGATTGTGTGTGTGTGTGTGTGTGTGTGTGTGTGTGTGTGTGTGTATTTGTGTGTGTGTGTGTGTGTGTGTGTGTGTGTGTGTGTGTGTGTGTGTGTGTGTGTGTGTGTGTGTGTGTGTGTGTGTGTGTGTGTGTGTGTGTGCGTGTACGTGCGCGTGTGTGGGTAATCCTGACAGCAGAATCCTCACATTTCTTTTACTATTTATACAATTATGTCAATACTTAGAATATATATATATATATATATATATATATATATATATATACATAATATATAATATATATATACATATATATATGTATATCTATATGTACATGTATGTATATATATACATATATATATATATATATATATATATATATATATATATATATATATGCTGGTACATTGTGACAAGTTTATTAAGGTGGAAAAAGAAGTCACGGTTATAGTTCCGAGTTCCTGAGTTTATTTCTGACCGGTTTCGCTCTATGCATAGAGCGAAACCGGTCAGGAATAAACTCAGGAACTCGGAACTAGACCCGTGACTTCTTTTTCCACCTTCATCATATATATATATATAAATATATATATATACATATTTATATATATATATATTTATATATATAAACACACCTAGAATACAAAAATATATATACAAATCATAAAAAAGGATCCAGAACGTGCAGATGATGCAACTATTAATTAATAATTTCAAAGACCCTTTCATAGTTCATCATTTTCTGTTTGTTGAACTGTGTGACTGCTACATGTGGTATGACACTGTCATCACACAATTTTTCATACATTCAGAGCCTGA
>NC_134778.1:90367797-90395297 GCF_046742065.1 Oratosquilla oratoria
TAAATTTATCGAGTTAACAGTGATACAGTGATGTAGTCAGAGGGACAATGACAATTTAGTTTGTTTTGATTTTAGAACTAGTTTAATTGAGTGCATAATACGCAGGGGGTCCACAGATGTTTTGTTTGTTTGCTGCGACCGAGGGTTGGGACAATATCAGTGTTGATAAGAGTGTTTGTAAGTTGCGTAATATTTAGCTGGTGTTCAATTGCTCTGATGTTCAAGCTATATAAACCCCGCATATAGCCAGTTTTACAGTCGGGAATCTCAGTGATATGGTTGAAAGGAAGTTAGGGCAAGTAGAAGGTGATGCGCACACAATGACAGATGCAGTGTGTGTGTGTGTGTGTGTGTGTGTGTGTGTGTGTGTGTGTGCGTGTGTGCACGTGCGTATGTGTGTATGTGTGTTTAGAAATGGCTAAGAAATAAATTTAACCCCTAAATGACCACAAATGTTAATTAATCCAACACCGATTTTGATACCCGGCAGTTTTCTGGCTTACACTTCATCACAGACCTGACAGTGGAAACACGACCCTGTAGGAAGGACGGTAAGGATTTCAGCTGTTTCAGTGTCTTAGCGCTGAACTGTCGTTAAAAAAAATCTCTTCTTTCATTTCTTTTCCAATCTTTTTGAAATTTCAACTTTTAATTTCTTTCTATTGAGCTTACATTATCTGCACCGTCCACGGTGTTCTGTCCATTTGTATACCAATTACTGAATAGTGTATTGATAAACGACGGCAATACTCAAAATTAATATTTTCGCTTGCAAGAAAACTAATAGAAGTATTGGTAGGCCGCAGCGTTCGTTGCAGTCAACGTTTACTCCTGCTTAGTCAACCAGTTAGACAATCTTTATTCTTGGATTATCTTGCAATTTATATTTTGTGTTTGCAATTTGTATCTTATATTTGCAATTTATATTTTGTATTTGCTGGTATAATGTAAATTTTACTAAGTTGGTTGAGTTTTTATAGAAAATCATTGTAAACTTTTTGCACTTGGTTATCTAATGAAATAACACCGTATATTATAGCAAATGCCGCGTATTAGTATCAATTTTTTCATCTCGAAACTCCTACTAGGTCGGTTTATATAAATTATGCAGTATTCTTAATTGCAATCACTAGACAGGAAAAGCTTATGCTCTAAGATATTTCCTTCATCCAATCTATTCATGTAATTGATAAAGTTTTAACAAGTAAAGCGCCGTACTCACATGTTTTTATTAGGTTTCTTCTAAACAACGGCCTACTCGTGAAGCAATAGAATAGGAAATTGTTTTGACTAAATTTGTAGTATATACTATTTCTAATACAACTCGTCTCAGTATATCTTCTTTAATGTTCAACGTTCTATCACATTCTCAACCCCTGCATCATGATTTGATAGACATGAATCCCTCTGTGAAGAGCGTCATTTAGTTTCAATTGTAGGCTTTGGACTATCATAAATTCAGCAGTAGTGGTTTCCATCTATAAAGTTTTCCTTCGTTCCCACCCACACAATGTGCAGAAGCCAACTTCATACTGGAGTCGGTATCAAGTATTGGAGCAGGAGCTGGGGGAGGCTCTGGAGGATCACCACAACCACGACCACCACCAGTCCCAACCAGCCCAGCAGGAGGAGGTGTAGAAGATGTTCAACCCAAGGAACCAGAGGTACAGTCCGACCCACGGACCTACTTCCCCGAAACTTGGCTTTGGGATCTCATTCTTGTTCCGTGAGTTGCATATTTGCATTATGTGCACATGTGATTATGTGGTAAGATGTTCATGTATTGGCTGTTGGCCTACTATAGTTTCATGTTGTCGAGAGAAAATACATGTCGATAGCAATTGATCTGTATAGATTTTTGGGCATTGTCATTTCCCTTAATACACTATATCTAATATATAACAGAGACGTAGGCCAAAGCGTGCAGGACTTCAACTTGCCCGACACCGTGACGGAGTGGGTGGGCAAGACCGTATGTGTGCACCCGCAGAAGGGTGTGGGCATCTCCGACAAGTCCTCCATCACCACCTTCACGCCCTTCTTCGCCGAACTGACGCTTCCACCCTCGGTCAAGCGCGGCGAAATCCTACCCGTCAAGATCTCCGTCTTCAACTACCAAAGTACCAGTCTTCCAGTGAGTGATACATATCTGTTGGACTTGACCGCATTCAGCATCGACCTCCTTCTTAATACTTGAACGCATATGGATAAGCATGCACACATTCACATATTACGTATATGTGCGAGAGCTGATTTTCCAACATTAGTTACAAATAAAGCTCGAGTGCTCATTTATTTGATTCTGCTGTCATCAGGAAATTTAGATATGGTAAATGCTTTATCTGCGACCTAGGTCATTTACATAAAGTATGAAGAGACGTGGTCAAAGGACATATTAAAAAAAAAAAAAAAAAAAAAAAAAAAAAAAAAAAAAAAAAAAAAAAAAAAAAAAAAAAAAAAAAAAAAAAAAAAACTCGTAACATCTTTTGCCAGAATACCGGTTGTGTATTTGTTTATCTTCTATATCCATATGTCTTTCGCTATACTTCGCTTAGGGAAAAGCAATGTGTTTAATTTCAATCTGGGTCTCATATGTACCCAAACTTATATTTTAAAGTGGTGTATTAAATAAATATTCGCCCTATAGAAATGATGAAACTTATCACTTTCCATTCACAGGTCAAACTGGTTTTGGAAGCAAGCCCCGACTTCAACATCTTGGGGGATACAGGCAAAAAAGTTGTTGCCTCTGGCGTGCGGAGTGCATGTGTGCCAGCGAGTGACAAAGTGACCCACACGATTCGTATAAGTCCACAAGAGATCGGCAACATTAATATGACAGTCAAGGCTTTCATCGACCACTCATACCCAGAGCCGTGCGGACCAGAAGAGAGGGATAGCAAGAGGTGAGGGAGAACTTTGCACTTCCAGAAGACATTTCCAATTTGAATGGGCATGTACACGTTAGACTACCTATATACCAAAAGGGTTTTTCTACATGTAAGGGAAGTAACCAGCAAAGCATGCACCCACCTCCATCCATCCCACTCCCATCCATCACCTATTTGTTTCCTTGTTATCTCAGCTCCTCGTGGGTGAAAGGTTATCTCTGTTTCCCGCCCGCTGCGCAGGTCAGAAGCAATGCAACAAGACACTGTTGTACTGGTGTATTGGCTGCATGGTAACATGAAGCCAATGCTTTAATGACTGTTTTGGGGCATACCTACGTATTGGAGAGATTTATCGTGTGTCTATTTTAGAGGAAAATATCTACTCATAGAAAATTGACAATACTTTTGTACTACGAATGTCCTTCCTTTGAAATTGTCCTTTACCATTTCTTTGACTCTATCTCTTCCTATCCCTTATGGTAGTGACAGGGGTGGGGATAAGGGAGCTCTGCCACCGTGTTTCTCTTGCATGTCTTAAAAGGTAGCTAAATGGGACGGAGTGATAAGACTAGGGATCCTGCTTTCTATATATTCATCTCACGAGGCGTCAATGTATAAGAGGGTCTGGGAGGAGAACTTCAAAGAGAACCCTGCAGACTGAGTCAAAATTAGGCATATTAATAGTCTCTGTTATACATACATAAATATACCAAAGGCTTCCCCCCCCCCCTTGCACGGGAGGTAGCCAAAAGAAAAAGGCATAGAAACTACTCCCACCCATTTCATCCCCTACATACTCCACTCCCCTCCACCCTCTTCCCTCCCTATTATCTTGGCACCTCCTGGCTGACGGGTCATCCCTGCATCTTGTCCACTGCCCTGGGTCAGAAGCAATATCGCAAGACACAGCACATCCACAGCAAGGCCGTTTCATTAATTCGGCGACACCCCCTCTCCGTCTCCTCATGTTATTTCTTTCTTCATGTAAGAAGTTTTAAGGTCTATTTGTCCACACATTGTGTCTCCATACCTCTCATAATCATAATTTGTGTCTTATTCACAGAGACGTCCTGATAAAGCCTCTTAAAGTGGAAGCTGAGGGTTTCCCGCGTGAGAAGATTTGGACTAAATACATCTGTTCTAAGGGTTAGTACCGGATCCACCAGATATCACTCTGTAACCTTTAAAACCCCTGGCCAACACAATAGTCCAATCATACACGTTAGCCTTCCTGTAATCCAGGCTTCAATTCTCAAGACCTGCTATATTTCAAGGTAGTTGCGCCTGATTATTATCTATAAGTGTTTGGAACCTGGCAGTGATTCCTCCAATACTGTGAACCACAGTATATATTTTGCTGTAGAAGACGCCAAATACTCCGTTTCCAGCACTGGTGCTCAGACAGCACTGTTAAACCGTTTATAACAAGAATTGGAACGATCGAGACACTGTTCAAGCCGATGTTTGATCTCCGGCTAAAAAGTAGATAAAAGATAGAATAAGATAAAACAGATGATCAAAATAAAACCATACGATGTTTACCACAACTAAATCAATACTGCACGCCACAGTGTTTGAGATAAGGACTTGTTGATTCGTTTTCGTAGATTTGTTTATAGAAGGCATGGGAGAAATATAAGTTTAAATGTGTATTCAGGATGCGATATTTAGTTTAACCTGTGTCATTATCAACAATGGGGAATATACCCAGAAGAGCGCGTGACCTCACACACCGACGTCATACTACAACGGTTCCTCCTAGTAAAACTTCATACATTCTCCCTACCTATCCTATGCAACTCTCCGTTGGAGCCGTCAACTTGCTCCAGCCATAAGTTATGTGAATGTCTCTTATGTTTCTTCCACTATTCTTTGTCTCCTGTGGAGATTACTCTGCGATTGTAATCAACATTAGGGAAACTTGTCACATTCCCATTTAATTAATTTGACACAAAGTTTTACCAGCGATAGCCTTTGATTCTCCTAAGGCACTTGGTACCAAAGACGTCGAGACATTTTTTAACTCAGCATTCGGCATTCATGTCTCACAGCTATACCTTGATGAAGTTGGTTACCTCATCATGGTAGATGGTGGTTATCGTCCCAATGTAGGAAGGAGTAATTCAAACTTCGATACTGTTTAGGACTTGTATTTGATTCGCCCGTCCGCCATGACATACAGAATACATGATAAATATATGAACGCTTTGTAAAGCGTATGCAAAGAAAGCTATATATAAATACATTTCACAATATAACAGTCGTCCTCATATGAGATGCAATATTTGGAACATACTGTATTGACTATAACAGATATATATATATAAAGATTTGATAAAGATTAACAACTTTATGTACAGTTGAAGCTATGTACACTTAGGGGACACTGCAGCAGTTGTGGCGTGTTGCCACATTACTCCCCCACGAGTGACTGGTGAAATAAGCCAGTCTTGGATGTCTGGGGATGGAAGCGCAGTTGACAGGAGTGTCCATAATTGGTGTTGGTCTGCGAACCACGTCCGCTTAGGGAGGGACAGGCTGGTTCATGATAACTAAGGCGTCGGCAGTGGCTGGGGGGTGGTCGACGATGGCTGCGGCGGCAGGCGGAGGTTGGTGCTGCGGCGGCGGCGGTGGGTGCGGCAGCAGGCTGGTGCTGCGGCGCCACCGGTGTGTGCGGCGGCGGTGGCTGGGCAGTCCTCAATAGCTGCGGCGGCGGCTGGGCAGAGGCGGTCCTCGACGGCTGCGGAGGTAGCGGTGGCGGCAGCACTAGGAGTCCAGCACTCCGGAGTTACCAATTCACGAGGTTGATTATATCATCTTGGTGACTGGTTCGATCCGCACTCCGGGTTCACCAATTGATGAGGTATGGTTACCTCATCTTAGTAGAAGATAGTTATCGTCTCAGTGTGGGAAGGAGTAACTTAAACTACGATAATGTTTGGGACTTATATTTGATTCGCCCGTCCGCCATGACATACAGAATACATGATGAATATAGAACGCTTTGTAAAGCGTATGCAAATATAGCTATATATAAATACATTTAACAATATAACAGTCGTCCTCATATGAGATGCAATATTTGGAACATACTGTATTGACTATAACAGATATATATAAATATTTGATAAAGATTAACAACTTTATGTACAGTTGAAGCTATGTACACTTAGGGGACACTGCAGCAGTTGTGGCGTGTTACCACAACCTCAAGACAGGGAACATAATATTCGGATCTGATCTTTACTGCATGAATAACGACAACGTTATATACTTTGGTCGAGCAGGCCCATAACCCAATGGACCACAACAATCCTTCGAAGGGCTGTCTGACATGACCCGGCATTGTTATGCATGTAAACTTTTCCAAGATCTCGTTGTTCGTGTCACAAACATGGGCATACTGAACTGTATCACCCAATAAGCTCTCAAACGCATGGATCAGTCAATCCAGGATTAGTCAGTCATCCTTGAAAAAAGGAAGACTGTTGCAAGCCTCACGGAAAAGTCCTCAGAGGTTCATCCTATGCCTGGTTTGACGTTTTCTTGCATCACTTAAACCATTCTCACTACCCGCACAGAGGGCTTGGTGCATTTGAGGGGGACATTTTGTAAACCCACCCCTACTAGTTGTACCATGTCTAGATGCTGTACACGTAAATAAAAAGTTGGTTTCCCATGCCCCATTCACCATGGATGCCAACAAGGAGTCGTGGGAGAGTAAACTCAACCATCATCTTGCTTAGTAGTGAAGAGGAGAACCGCGGGCCGTGAGGTGTCGGCTTAGGCGGTAGCTGCTTGGCTCAGGGTGTGCCTTATTCTTAGGTTAGGCAGTTCAGCCTATGCCTATCAAACCCGAAATGGGCCGGCTGTCCTGTTTTGAATCAGGAATCCATATCTGTACCTAGTGTCACCTATTACACTAGTTATAACTACAAAATAATTGAAACTTGCCATACCAAATAAGGAACTTGAGACAATATTATGTTTTCAGACCTGGAAAACAATGTGGACGCACTCGATGTCTGGCGTGTCGAGTCCCCGCCCAACATAGTCGAGGGGTCCGAGCGTGGCTTTGTCACGGCATCTGGAGACCTGCTCGGCCCTTCGCTTGAGGTAGGTCTTACTGGTTTATTTGGTGCTTAGAAAGAGTGGTGAGGGACCGGGAGAGAAAATGACAGATAAGACCAAGATTTCATTATCATAATTCCTTATGTGTGTTTGTTTGTTTGTGAGCGCGCGCGCGCGCGCGTGTGTGTGTATGTATGTGTGTGTGTATGTGTGTGTTTGTGTTTGTGTGTGTGCTTATGTATGTGTATGTGTGATTCACCACGGTTATGGATTATATTTTGGACTTATGATCGACAACTATTGCATTCCCAGATGAGAGCTCAGAGCTCATATATGGCGCCATATATGTATAGTCTTGTGATCTTATCCCCACACACATACACAACTACTTGCCCTTCAAAATGCAATCCTGGGCGAGACTTGAACTCGAGTCGCTAAATTAGTGGTTGAGCGCGGTACCTCGACACCATTAATTCGTGTGTGTGCCTTTACCTTTACCTAGTTGTATTATACGGGAAGGGAGCTATGCTTGTAGTGTATGTGTGTGTGTGTGTCTGTGTGTGTGTGTGTGTGTGTGTGTGTGTGTGTGTGTGTGTGTGTGTGTGTGTGTGTGTGTGTGTGTGTGTGTGTGTGTGTGTGTGTGTGTGTGTGTGTAAGTGTATGTGTGTGTGTATGTGTGTGTGTGTGTGTGCGCGCGCGCGCGCGTGTTTGTGTGTATGTGTGTGTTTAGAATTCAGTTGAAGTACACCTCTAGTGTTGTATTATACCTATAGAGATGCAACTTCAAGATAATTACATATTTCATAGTCAAAATCGTCAAGCGAGTAGTCACTGACATCCCTTTAAAAAATATTACCAACATCTATGAAAAACGATTGTGCATCACCTGTGAAGTTTCTGAACATAGCGGAGTGAATAAGTAAGCCATTCACAAACAAGAAAATATCCATATTCAACAGATCGAAAGGATTTTCTCAAGGGTAAAGAGTTCATTGCCGTGTAAAACAAAATCATCTTTAGGAATGACATATACCTTCATGTGGTTCCTTTACCTATCGGTGAAAACTTTACATTCGAGTTATTCTACTACTATGTAATTTACTTTATACATATATACTAATACGTAATTTACTATATATATATATATATATATATATATATATATATATATATGTATGTATGTACAGTATATGTATATATATATATATATACATATATATATATATACATACATATATATATATATATATATATTATATATATATATATATATATATATATATATATATGCTGGGACATTGTGACAAGTTAAAGAAGCATGGAGCGAAACCGGTCAGTAATAAGATAAAAAAAACTCGGAACTAGACCCGTGACTTCTTTTTCCTCCTTCATATATATATATATATATATATATATATATATATATATATATATATATATATATATATATATATATATATATATATATATATATATATCATATGGCACTTCTTTCCGTAGAACCTCGACAGCATGATCCAAATGCCTTACGGATGTGGAGAGCAAAACATGGTTCGGTTTGCGCCCAATATCTACATCCTGCAGTATCTGGAAGCCTCGCAACAGCTCACCCTCGATGTAGTGGATCGGAGCAAGGAGTTCATGCAGCAAGGTAAGGACAGGTATTGGCGGTTCTTTACGCAGAAATTAATTTACTTTCTAAAAGGATGTTGATCATTTACGTACTTTTTCATATATGTATCTGCTCATTCATTTATTATTTGACTATCTGCCTATTCATATATTCATTCATGGTCATTGAGGTGTCTCGACTGAGTGCAATGAGTAAGAATGGGAAAAAAGAGGTAATGCTAGACACAATCGAATTTTATAGAATGTAGTGAAAGAGAGATAACAGGTAGGAATTAAAAACAATGTGCTTCAAAGAGAAAATTATAAAGTGTGTAAAACTGGTGTGTGTGTGACGAGAGAAAATTGTGGATTGTGGAATTAGAAGAAAGTTAAAGAAGAGGTGTTGTGAAATAAGCTCAAAGAAGAAACGATTGGGAGAAGCTAGAAGAATGAGTGATGGGTTAGTTCGTCCACATTTGGAATATGCTGTTTCCGTATGGTCACCGAATCTCATTAAAGACACTGACAGATTAGAAAAAGTAAAACGGCGAGCCACAAAACAGATTCCAAATATAAAAAATAAATCATACGAAAATCGACTAAAACATATGAATCTGTTTTCCCTAGAAAAGCGTAGATTCAGAGGTGACTTGATGCAGGTCTTTAAGATTCTAAAGAGAATTGACATCATCAAAAGTACAAATTTCTACACTGAATGAGAATCCGACAAGAAATAATGGTCTCAAACTGTCAGGAAATATATTTAATTTGGAAGTGGGTAGAAACAACTTCGCCATCCTTGTAGTTAATGAATGAAATAAACTTCCTGCAGAGGCAGTGCATTGTAGTTCAGTTCGAAGCTTTAAGATTCATTTAGATAAACACCTAAGCAAGGTGCTGTAATGCCTACTATTTATTTTATGTTATTTATTTATTTGTTTGTTATGTTTGTCTGTTTGTTTATTATTATTTCCTTGATTATTACTTATTATTATTTATCTGTAAATTTATTATTATTTACTATTTACCTATTTGTTTATTATTTAACTTTACCTATTTATTCATTTACTTATTTCATTTATTATTATTTCTATTATTATAATTCTATTCATTTACTTATTTATTTATTATTTATTTATTTATCATTAATATAATTTTTTTTGGCATCTGACCTAGTTATGGCCCAAAAGGTCTCCTGTCGGTATGCTATTCCTTTGTGATTATAATCAAATAATTTATTGCATAATCAAAAGAGGAGGCACAAGTAGCTAAGATAATTAAAAGCTGAAAAAGGAACCTGAATTGGATAAATGTCATGTGGAATATGTGACAGAGTGATGGTGGAGTACCTGATGAGGTTATTCTTTGTGTCCGAAGGAAGGCAGTATTCCGTTCGATTGAAGGAGTGGCATGTAATATAGTCCTGTTATATGTAGCAAAGGAAGATAGATGTAAATGTATTTTTTTATTGGGAGATTAGTCTATTCAATGTTGTCGGTATAATGTTTGGTCGTGGGTTGACTGGGAGAATTGGAAGGGGGACAGAGGCAGTAATTAAGAAAGAGCAGTATGAGTTTAGGAGAAGAAGAGGGTGCGTAGATTAAGTGTTTGTGGTATTCATCAAAACATAAGGATGTTTTAGGGCCTTTTATAGAGTTGGAGAAGGCGTATGATTAGTCAGAAGAAACCTCTGCAGAGCGTATTACACTACGTAATAAGGATAAGTCTGTTGAATCTTTTCTAACACTTATAGTAGGTAATATCTGATGGTTGAGAAAGGAGTGAATGGTCTGAGGTGAAACTGGTGCTGCCTCCGAGTCGTACTGTGTCGATATGGTTGATCAACATGTATGTATATTAGATGGTAAAGACAGTAAACGCAGGAAAACTAGGCAGATGTTTGGAATTCGTGGGTGAGAATGAAAGGGATATGAACCAGTTGATTAAGTTTGGATGAGTGTGTGAAAGACAATTACAAGTGAATGTGGGGACAAGTAAAGTGAGTATATGAACAGGGAATGATTACGGTGATAGATTGAATGTTAGTGTGAAATTTGAGAGGCCTGAGGGATGTTCCGCTCATTTGCGTCATAGTTTATTTTGAGTGGATAAAAAAGGGTTTTCCATAAGGTTTAGCGTTGGGGTGTAAACTAGTCCAGGTTGTTGGGTCCTGCTGTGAAAGTGGTGTGCCTCGCTGTATTGCTTTTGAATCAAGCAATGTGGCGAAAGACAGAGAGACACTTCATCCCCGAGGAGCTGAGGTGGGAGGAGTGAACAAATTGATTTTATTAGTTTATTATGAGTGTATGCGTTTTGACTCGGCCACTTCTCTCATAAGGGAGAATGCTGTGCATGTGTGTGTGAATGTGTGTGTGTGTGTGTGTGTGTGTGTGTGTGTGTGTGTGTGTGTGTGTGTATGTGTTTGTGTATGTTCATTTATTAAGACAGCCATATATATTTCTTCGTAAAACCTGATCTAACATCTGTGGTTATGGTTGTCTTTGGTAGGATATCAACGTGAGCTGAAGTACCGCCACAAAAACGGTTCCTACAGTGCTTTTGGGGAATCTGACGACTCCGGGTCTACCTGGTTGACGGCATTTGTGGTCAAGTCCTATGCACAGGCCCAGCAGTACATCTTCATCGACCCGGAGGATCTGGACGTGTCCATGAAATGGCTTCAAGGACAACAAGCAGAAACTGGTTGTTACAATTCTGTCGGGAAGGTTTTCAACAAAGCCCTGAAAGTAAGTATCTTCTTGTCTGTATTACCCAACTGTTTTTATTCCGTCTAGTCGGATTTTGAGGAGGCCTTGTGTGGTGTGATTTTCCTGATGTACTGAATAGTAACAAAAGTGTGACTGTGCAAAAGGTTGACATCGAAACGGCACAGGATACTGAGTTGGAGAAACTGTTCGGGCTACCATGAAATGTCGGTTGCAGGAGTGAGTGTGTAGCCATGACGTTGTCATGATACTGATAGGCATAGAAAGAGAGGAATGATGAGGTGAGCGTAGTGAGTCGTGATAAGTTGTGGAAATAGGGAGATACGGATATTCACAAAGCAAATTCTTTGGAATTCTGGTCAAGAATGTCTGCAGTAAATATGTAGTGGCGTGGAAGAACGCTCCAAGCACCGTTTTTTTTTTTTTTTTTTTTATCTTGTTCTATTTTTTCACAACGCCAGAGATTATTCCTAAAGTTAACCAATACCAAAAGTAATATATCTACGTAGAACGCCCCTGTGAGGGAGGTGGGGTTGGGGAGGGGGTTTCTATGTAAATATATGAGATATAATGGCGAATTTTGCCATCTAATTTATAATGACACTTGGAGCGTTCTCTCGCGGCGCTACTCAAATGATAAATTTAGGGCAATATATGAAATTCTCATGGATAATTATTTTTTTCTCATCTATTTTTTCTTTTTAAAAAATGAAATGTGTTCTAAACTGAGAAAAAAGTAGTGACGTAGACCCGAATAATTCTTGGCGTTTGTCGCCATTGTATGATGCTAACAAAAAAATCATTGTATGTAGATACACTGTTCAAAGCTAATGATATTGAAGTATGACACTCGTATATGCTGGAGTAAACATATAACTTACGTAATTTGATATTCTATGGTATGTGTCAGAATCCTTTGGTACATGCATTTCCAACAGCAATAACACATACAGTATCCAGTAGGAACCATAATGTCCATTTCATCAAGGTGACATACCCGGTAATTTATTAAAGTTGTCCTGACTAGCAACGAATAATTTGTTTTTTCATCTGAGGTTCATCCCCGGACAAGTGGTTCTCGAGAAAGCGAAACCCCTTTCCGTAAGGGGTCTGCTCTAGATATATAAGACTATATGACGTCAACTTGTCCAGAATTCTTAAAGTACATCTCAACGATGGTGAGACCACAATATCTCAAATTCACTTATCTTTCAGGGTGGCATCGGCAAGTCCTCCTCGGCAGCACCCTTGACCGCGTACGTCCTTATGGCCCTCCTGGAGGCGGGAGAAAACGCCAAGTCCCCGGCAATCCAGAGTGCCATCACTTGTCTTCTGCAGGAGGAGACACTCTCCACCTACGCACGGGCTATTACCAGCTATGCGCTGACACTGGCACAACACCCAAAGGCAGAAAACTATATACAGCAGCTCCTTGGAGAAGCTACCAAGACTCCTAGTACCATCTTCTGGGATATTCCTCAAGGAGCAGGTACGTCAAGAGGATAGGTTTTCTGTCGATATATCGCATAATAGCTCCACGACTGGGCTTGCGGCAGCGTCGTCGTCGCCGTCGTCATTATCATGAACATCATTATTATTATTGTTACTATTACTATTATAATGATTATTACTACTATTATCATTATGATTACAACTGTTATGATTACTACAATTATTATCATTACTACTACCATTATTATCATTACTACTACTATTATTATTAACATTCCTACTACTACTACTACTACTACTACTACTACTACTACTACTACTACTACTACTACTGTTACTACTACTAATACTATTGCTAATACTACCACTACTAATACTATTACTATTATTGTAATTATTATTATCATGATTATAATTATTGTTATTATCGTTACTATCATCATTACCATTATTGTAATAATGATAATAATAGCGAGCGGGTCACCTTCACCAGGCAGAGGCGCGGCGGTGGAAACTGCGGGTTACGTGGTTTTGGCGATGATGACTCTGGACAGTGTTCATTATGACGGAGAGGCCTTAAAGATTGTCAAGTGGATCTCAAGTAAAAGAAACAGTTATGGTGGCTTCGTATCCACGCAGGTAAGTCTGATTTTGCGGACGCTAAGATTCTATTCTCTCATATCAGACGGTTACGAATAAAATTTTAGAGGTAATTATCAAACTCTACCTGGCGTTAGTTAGACCCATTCTTGACTATGGGGTACAGTTTTGGTCTCCGTCCTATAGAGTGGATATCAAATCAGTAGAATCAGTATAGAGGAGAATGACCAAAATCATACATGGCCTAAAAAATCTACTTTATGAGGACAGGTTTATGCACCTTAACTTACATTCTCTGCAGGACTCGCAGTAATGGATATAAATTGGACACATTTAGATATAAGGAGGCAATAGGTAAGAACTGTTTTACCAATAGAGTGGTCAACGAATGGAATAGACTTAGTAACCATGTAGTGAGCACTGAAACTATCGGTTGCTTTATGAAAAAGACATTTTCGTGGATGGGGATGACAAGTGGTAATAGACATGGAACTGTCTAGTCGTCCTTATGGCCTCTTGCGGTCTCCTTTATTAATATGTTCTTATGCTCTGACACAAATCACCGAGTTAGCAAATTTGAGCTTTTGAGATAGGTGTGACTCATTTTCCTGTAAAATTAGTTCTTGTCGTTGTAGTTCCCAAAAGTGATTGTCTTTCAGTTTGTTGGTGGAGCAGTGAGTGATATGATAATATATATACTTCTGGAGGTGGGTGTCTGGTAGTTGTGGAGGAAGAGAAGATAGTCTTTGTGTGTGATACGGGTATTTGAGTGTTGCTTTGAAGTTTCTGTGTGTGTGTGTGTGTGTGTGTGTGTGTGTGTGTGTGTGTGTGTGTGTGTGTGTGTGTGTGTGTGTTTGTTTTCTAACATATAGTTTATTGGGTGGGTTGTGTTTGTGGAGTCTGCGGCAAGTATTTGTATGCCTTTTATGTCCAAGAGATCCTTGACATTGAGGACTTTCGTTTCATGGTGTAGATAGTCTGTATGTGTTGTATTTGTGCAGCCTGCGATTGTCTTTAGGGATTTATTCTGTATAGTCTGTAGGGTGTTGTGATGTGTCTCATTGAGATTAGGGACCCACGCGGGGCTCGCATAATTCGTCACTGATCGTGTATATTGTTTGTATAATGTAGTGGTACTTTGTTTTGTCCGAATATTGCACCTGCAAGTGATTTAAGGGCGTTGAGTCTAGTAGTGCATTGTCCTCATGTTTGTGATGTGTTGTTTGAATGACATGGATGTCGTATGTTATGCCAAGAATCTTGGGTGTGTGTGGGGTATGAGGGTGTTGTTGATAAAGAGGCGTGGATTTGGTTGGGGGAATTTTGTGTCTGTAATGGATCAGGTTTTGAGTGTGTCGAGGTATGGATGTCGTATTTCTATGGCTTTATCAGCATTACTTTATGTGCATGTAATTGTTATGTCGTCTGCATAAGAAGAATTTTGTATTTTTGGGGTGTGGAGTGTGGGTATATTGACCTGGGGTATTGGCTGCATGTTATTGGTTATTGTGGCAAAATAGCATGCAGTTGATACTTTAGGGTCTATATGGGGCGCCCCTACGGACCAGTGCCACACATGATTTTTTCTGTTCATAGAGAAATGATGACACTTATATACTACGACTCTCCCTCCGTTATGCTGTCCCCCAACCCCTTGTTACTGTCCTGTACCATTTCTCTGAATATTCATTTCCTTTTTTCGCCTACCCTGTGGTGGGGGAAAAGAATGCTACCACCAAGTCTTTCCACTTGAGTCATAAAAGGTGAAAACAACAACAACAACGGGACGGGAGATGGGATTAGGAGTCTTGCTACCTGTAGCCCCAAAAGGGGACATTCCCAAAAAAAGTAAAAGCATAAGAGGGTCTGGGAGTTTTCGAACCAGTACCCTAAGGTTTGGGTCTTTTAATGTGCGTGGATGTGGTACAGATGAGATTAAAAGGGAAGAGATAGGTAGTATGTTTGTGAGAAGAAAGATGGATGTGCTGGCTTTCAGTGAAATTAAATTGGAAGGGAAGGGCGAGTGTGAGTTTGGGAGTGTAGCTGGGAGGTGCTCAGGAGTGAAGAGTGGACGAGGGAGAGAAGGGGTGGCTATACTAGTAAGTGAAGAGATAAGTAAGCGTGTAGTGGAGTGGAAGGAGGTTTTATCAAGGTTGATGTGGATGAAGATGAAGCTGGGAAAGGAGATGTGGGTTTTTGTAAGTGCGTATGGGCCTGTTAGTGAAAAGAGCATGAAGGAAAGGGAGGCTTTTTGGGTAGATATAAATGAGTGCATAGAGGGATTAGGAAGAAATGTCAATGTAGTTGTATTGGGAGACCTTAATGCTAGGGTAGGAAATGAACCAATAGACAGAGTGATTGGGAAGTATGGAGTTCCAGGTAAAAATCGTAGTGGAGAATTAATGGTGGAGATGTGTCTTGAAAGAGAGTTGATGATAGCAAATACAGTGTTTAGGAAGAAAGTCGAGCACAAGTACACATGGGAGAAGGTGGTGGATGGAAGGGTGGCAGATAGAGCGTTAATGGACTATATAGTAGTGACCAGGAGTATGGTAGGAAGAGTTAAGGATGAACATGTCCTAAGGGGAGAGAGTGGGGGAATATCAGATCATTTTCTGGTGGAAGGTAAATTGAGAGTGAAGAATAGGTGGAGAAAGAGGAAAAGGGCAGAAGGTAGGGAGGTACTTAGAATGAACTGTTTAAATAAAAAAGGAGAATGAGTATAAGAAGAAGCTGAGAGAGGAGTGGGAGGGAGTAAAGGATAGAGTAGAACTAGGAGTGGAGGAGGAATGGGAATGGTTTAAAGAGGTCGTCATAAGGTGTGCAAAGATGGTGTGTGTAACAAGGAGGGCGGGAGGCAATAGAAGGAAGGGTAGTGAATGGTGGGATGAGGAAGCAAAAAAGGGTGTAGAAGAGAAGAAGCAGGCATTCATAGATTGGCTACAAATTAGGACAAGTGAATCGTATGAGAGGTACAAAGTAAAGAGAAGGGAAGTTAAGCATAAGATAAAGGAAGCAAAGAGGAGAGCAGATGTGAAATGGGGTAAGAGTATGACAGAAAATTTTGAAAGTAATAAAAAGATGTTTTGGAAGGAAATTAAAAAAGGAAGAGGAGGCGAATCAAGTAGAGAAGAAAAGGTAAAAGGTGCAGACGGAGAGATGATAATGGAAGAAAGGCAGTGAGAGGAAGGTGGGCAGAGTATTTTAGGGAGCTGCTAAATGTGAAGGAGGATAGGGAGTGAAAGATAGTTGCAGTAAGAAACACTAAGAAAATGAGAGTGATGAGTGAGGAAAATGGAGGAGAAATAGGGCAGGATGAAGTGAAAGCAGCTGTTAAGATGATGAGAGCAGGTAAGGCACCTGGGTTGGATGGATGCCATGCAGAATGTCTGAAGAAAGGAGGTACAGTTATGGTGGACTGGCTGGTGAGGTTATTTAATGTTTGTTTAAGAGAGGGTAGAGTACCGGAGGACTGGAGGAGTGCCTGTATAGTTCCGCTTTACAAGGGAGAGGGGGACAAGTGTGAGTGTAGTAGTTTCAGAGGGATCAGCTTGTTGAGTGTAGTTGGGAAGGCTTGTGGGAGGGTCTTGATTGAGAGGATTAGGAGAGGAACAGAGGGAGTAATTGGTGAGGAACAGTGTGGGTTTAGGGCAGGTAGGGGATGTGTAGATCAGATTTTTGTGGTAAGACAGATATGTGAGAAAGCTATAGAAAAGGGGAAGGATGTTTTTTAGGCTTTATGGATCTGGAAAAGGCTTACGACAGGGTAGACAGGAAGGCATTGTGGGAGGTACTGCAGATATATGGGACAGGAAGAAAGCTGTTAAGAGCAGTCAAGAGTTTTTACGAGAGTAGTAGAGCTTGTGTTAGGATTAGAAATGGAGAGAGTGAATGGTTTGAAGTAAAGGTGGGACTTCGACAAGGATGTGTTATGTCGCCCTGGCTGTTCAATCTTTACATGGATGGGGTGGTGCGAGAGGTGAATGCAAGGGTAGTGGGTCAGGGGCTGGAGATGGTTAAAGAAAATGGAGAAAAGTGGGAGGTGAGCCAGCTGTTGTTTGCTGACGACACTGCGCCTGTAGCAGGATAAGAGGAGGGATTGAGG
Organism: Oratosquilla oratoria; assembly: GCF_046742065.1. Taxonomy (NCBI): domain Eukaryota; kingdom Metazoa; phylum Arthropoda; class Malacostraca; order Stomatopoda; family Squillidae; genus Oratosquilla; species Oratosquilla oratoria. Next base: position 90,385,254 of record NC_134778.1, read on the forward strand.
AAGTTAGTGACAGAGTTTGAGAAGGTGTGTGAAAGAAGGAAGCTGAGTATAAATGTGGGCAAAAGTAAGGTGATGAGATATACAAGGAGAGAGAGTGACGGCACGCTGGAAGTGAGTATAAAGGGTGAAAGACTGGAGGAAGTGGATAGTTTTAGATACTTGGGTGCGAATGTGGCAGGAAAGGGAGGAGTGGGGGTGGAGGTAGAATGTAGATTGAGAGAAGTGAGTAAATGCCTTGGTGGATTAAAAAGTGTAATAAGATATAGACATCTGGGAATGGATGGTAAGAGGAGATTATATGAAGGAGTGATTGTGCCAACAGCACTGTATGGGGCAGAAACATGGAACACAGGAGAGGAAGAGAGAAGGAGTTTGAATGTGTTTGAGATGAGGTGTCTGAGAAGTATGATGGGGGTTACTAGGCTAGATAGAGTGAGAAATGAGGGGGTGAAGAGGAAAACGGGTGGAAAGGGAGCTGGGAGATAGGGTTGATAAAAGAGTATTAGGATGGTTTGGACACATGGAAAGAATGAGTGAAGAAAAAATAGTAAAAGAAGTGTGGAAGGCAGAGGTGGAAGTAGTGAATATGAGGGGACGCCGCCCTAGGATAAGATGGATGGATGGGGTGAAAGGGGCATTACAAAAGAGAGGAATGTCTGTGGAGGAAGGGCGGGAGAGGACAGAAGATAGGGGCGAATGGAGAAGGGTAGTGTATGGATGATGCTGTGATGCATGATGGGGAGTGGGTGGGATATGGGGGGTGAGGAGGTATGTATGAGAAAAAATTTTGACGCAGCCCGAAGGGATTTCTCCCCGTCTTTCTCCTTTTCTGCATGTGGGGACGGAGAGGGGGGTCGCCTAATTTATAAAGTGGCCTTGCTGTGGATGTGCTGTGTCTTGCGACACTGCTTATGACCCAGTGTATAGGGTAATGGCATCAAAAGCTTTACTAATATCAAGTATTATAGAAAGTGTTTCGTGTGAGAGCTTATCTGAACTGATACCTTTAAAAACCCTTTGTGTGAACCTATCGGAAGTGTTTGTGGATTGTAGTGGTCTAAAACCGTATTGTGATTTGGTAAAGGGGATATGTGACTGTTGACTGTGGTCATGGCTATCATCATCGGAATTTCTTGAAATCACTTGGCGGATATGGCATCCTCAATTGTAAATGGTGTTTGTCTTAAATGAATATCTGGTGAATTGTAAACTCCTTCTCATATACTTTTATCCACAATTATTATCTATTTTTCACCTGCAATTCCAGCGTCATTCAACTCTTGGTTTTGTTGGATTCTAATTGCCACTGGACGTGTACGTTTTGTTTCAGGATACGGTGGTTGCCCTGCAGGCCCTGGCGTTGTTTTCCAGCACGCGGGAGCAAGGCGGCGCCAACCTAACCGTCACGGTTGGAGCCGAGAACCTGCAGCACTCCTTCAGCATTAACGAGAAGAATAAGATTCTTCAGCAGTTTGTGATGCTCCCGACTCTTCCGACTGACGTCACCTTGGAGATGACTGGCCAGGGATGCGCTCTTTTGCAGGTGAAGTTGTAGAATCTAGCACATTGCTCGTTCTTCTTAATGCTACAATTGAATCACAACCAGATTTGCACAATCACTATTTAGCGTTTTCATTATTTGTTCGGAATGTCATGAAGCCAAATATTTTTTTCTTCTGAAAACCTGGCTAAACATGTTGCCAGTAATATGAAAAACTTATGTCATTCTGACCGACCCTTCCACAATTAACGTTTTAAACCGATTTTGATTAACCCATTGGCGGCTATTCGGGCGGTTAAGGTGTCAGATCCATATAGCATTTGTTATGTTCAAACGAATTCAACAAATCTAATCTTGAGTACTTCACTGATAATGCTAATTGAAGTCAAGAGATGGGAAAGTAATATGTTCGTGCAACACAATTATCTTCTGATTTGTAGACTAGTTAAGACCAGGGTAAAGTACAATGGGAGTACATTGCTTCAGTGACAGACAATACGTCGAAATCCATCATAAATGAGGTGCCAAACATCGCACCTATGTATTTCTCTATGACGTTAGAGACTATTGATCGAAACGCAACCACTTATGAAACAAGATCCAGAGTTCAAAATCTGCGTGACTTGGGGTACTGTTCATTGAGACTCTTGGGACTTATAGTCTTGGGACTTATAAAGGTTGAAGGATACACCTATTTCTGAGTATACAGGATGTAATAAAATCACATTACAAACAAGTGATTTGTTTAGAAAAGGGGTGAAGCCTCGAACGACTTTTTTTTTGTGAATGACATTGCTTTTTGGTTATTTGACTTCTCCTTTTTTATTTCATAATTTTTTTTTAAGTTTCGTTCGGACTTGGGTTTCTGTATGCTTACCTATTGTAGGTATGGTTTCTTTGAAGGACTGGTTGAGTTAGATTTTGACCGTCTGTATAAACGCAGCTGGAATAATTCTTGGTCAGTAAGGAACACGGAAAGTAACCTGATGTCCGTTCCCTTCCATCCAAGACCTTATGAGCGCACGTTGTTCCTTTCCGCTAAACAAAGGGGTTTGGCATTAATCATTGTCTGCTCGAGTTGAATGAATAATTCCGGACGAGGGGTTCCCCCAAACTGAATAATATAGTTTGGGATTAACTAGAACAAGATAATGAAAGTTATTCACTCGAAATAAGAAATAAGAACGGTCAATATTTAAGGACAAGTCCAATATTCGCTACTAGGTCAGAGGCCAAAAGGCAATGAGTACAAATGTGTTTGTAGGAGATAATGGTTTTGTAAGGAAAACTCTCAGTCGGTGTTTATTAACTGAAGGTGATTCTGTTTCAGGCTGTCCTCCGATATAACGTACCTACTCCGGACCCAGCTGACGCCTTCAGCCTCAGCGTGAAAACGAGGACCGCTCCGGACAAGAAATGCGTGACCAAAGAAATCACCGCATGTGCCTCCTACCTCCTTCCCGACGAGAAGTCCAACATGGCCATCCTTGAAGTCAAGCTTGTGTCTGGCTACGTGCCCGTTAAGGATGACCTGAAGGCGGTCGTCAATGGGTCGGTGCTGTTTAAGAGGTTTGAGGTTGACGGCAGCGTGGTCTTGTTCTACATCGATGAGCTCACCAGTGAAGCATTATGCGCTACCTTTAAGGTAAAGTTCTTGTTTGTATCCGTGTTGGACTATATGTTAAGAGGGTTAGTGGTAATTTAAGTCCGACATACAATACTTGTCTATTATACATTTATGGCATAAGGCCCATGAGGTCTTGCCGAGGCGGACGCACACATTTGAATCCCCTGAAGGGTGGTTACATTACTTAGATGGCAACGTCCATTCTGCTGATCTCCGACATGCAGTATTGCCACAGTTTATGCTTAGCAAAACACTTTGTCAGGTAGTTTATAGGAAGTGAATGCTCTTTCGCCATTGAAATGTGTCTGAGTGAGAAGACAATCACGAGACTCAGTTTGCCTAAATCTAAGGGTATTTTCTACTAATGAACCATGCGTTTCAGGTGACAAGGGAGGTGGACGTGGAGAACCCCAAGCCAGGTACAGTGCGGGTCTACGACTACTATCAACCAGAATTCTCACTTGACGAGGTAAATTATGATACCTGACATTTATTTCATGTTTCAACCCTCTCTTCTTTCACCCGATACACTACTTACCAACCTTTTTACCAGTTTTAACCTCCTTGATATTCTAACGTTACCATACACACGTTGAAATGGATATCTATTTCCTTTTCTAGAACACTCACAAGTTTTAAAAGTTTAACCAATGCTAATACAGACTCCTGCAAAATTCCTCTTATCACCCTCCCGTTCGAAACATTTGTTTGTATTCATTCGTAATAGCGAGATTTTGACATTTTCTCTGTTTCGTGGTTTCTACAGACAATTTCCTGTAATAGTCTTGCAAATGAGTCTTTGATTCTAAATACAGTTTATTCACCCGCTCTTCATTTTTGCTATGATTACCACAGTTTTTCCTTGATACACAAGATCCTTCATATCCAAAGCTAAAATATATTTCCTTGTAATTTTGCGTTTGTATACAATATATGATCTACTCATCTCTCTCAGTGGTACTTACGTCATTATAGCACCGCGCTATGTCCTATTCTTTTCGGTTTTCTCTTAAGAAATATATACACATCTCTTCTATAACTCGTGTATTACTGTCGTGGTTTATCTCAGTTTGTTCGATTAATTTCTTGTGAAAAAGTACATTTTCAGTTTGTACATGAAAGGAAATTCTTTCTGTCCTCAATTCAAGACTTCGTTCTGTCTCCTTATCCCGTCTCAGCTTATTCAACGTATATGTTTTTCATCGTCATATCCTTACTTCTTTTTCTATTACACGTCTCAATAAATACCTATCTCGCGTGAAAATTGCATGAAAGTAATGATTTATTTGAATTTAGTTAATTCTGATTATTAATTTCTTTATTTATTTGCTTTAGTTGTTTATTTGTCTATCTAATTATCTATGTATTCATCAATTTGTTTATCGTATTTAAATTTTTTTTTGCATGCACAAAAAATTACATTTGTTTTCCTTTTGACATCTATTGTCATCTAAACTCATGACATTTCAGAGCTACGTTCTTCCATCGGCTAGCGAATGCAGACAACCTTGGCAACCATTCCCATTCCCAGTGCCTATCGATCCAGTTGTCCCTTTGATTGAGGATGTCGGTGTTCTAAACTCAACTTCTCCAGAACCCACCACCGTTTCCCCGACTCCAGTCGTGACTGAGGGCACTTCCTCCCCATGATTAGTATAGCTTAAGTGTGTTTCTTGGTTTAGAGAAAGTTACATGATTGATGTTAAACTGATGTAATGATTTAAGAAATAAAGTGTTTTACACGTTCAAATGAACATTTCTTCTTGAAAAAAATCATTTCCTGTATCAGATATATTCTTGTAATATATACAGAGCAATTGTAGGAAAAGATACATACGTACTGTCACCAGCACTTATAGGTACAGTGGTTGGACAGTGACTCGTGACGACAATAGATGTGGCACCAGTGTGTTTGTTTACACGGTAGTGAAGCAGCGTGAATGGTTCGGGGCAACTACAATCATAAAAACCAGTTTATCATTTTTGGAATTTTCATTATATTCATGAAGTTGATATGATACGTGTTTAAATATGGTTTGATACGACGAATAAATTATCATTGACCAATATGATAATTGAGAAGTTAGGCATAAATGGGTTAACAGCAGTCAAGTGGTTGGTGGCGAGAAATATGGATACATGGACGGGCACCTGCTGCTCGACTTCTTAGCGTAGACCTGTGCATAAGAAGCCGTATTTTGGTATGGAAGGAGCGCTGGGCTGGAACACTATACGGCGTGAGATGTGTGGATGTCACGTAAATGCGTATCGTATCCATATTACTCGCTACCAACCACCACTAGACTGCTGTTGATATTGGTCAATGACGGTATTCGTCATATCAGCATGTCTATATACACATACACACACACCAAACTCATAAATATATTAAAAAAAATGTAAACTTGTCATTATAATGGTGTTTGCTCCGACCCATTCAATCTATTTCCGTGTAAACAAACACACTGGTGCCACATCTACTCTCGTCACGAGCCACTATCAAACCAGTACCAAGTATAAGTATTGGCGATATTATCTAAACATCTGCTAACATTTTCAACTTATACCCCTCTTTGTCTCCGGAAAGGGAAAGCTCGTGGTGTAGTGGGCAGATGAAGAAAAAGGAGAAGTGGAGGGATTATTGAGGAAAATGGAAGAAAACGAGGAAGGGGACTAACGTGCCCCGGACGCCAGAAGGAATGTAAACAAGAGATGTGCAGACGACACAGCTGAAATCGAACAAGTCACTAAAGGCTTTAAAATTAGAAATATAGATGAGAGCAGCGCGATAGAAAATGGAGATAATTATTTCTATGGATTCAATGAAGGAGGAGATGAAAACCTCCCCTAATTAGCAAGTCTAGAGGAAAAAACTAACAAAAAATGAACGAATCATGGGGGGTTAAGTTTAGCCAACTTGCACTAATTACACAGAGTTGATAAATTGAAAGAGCTAAAGATGGAGAACCAAAACCTAAATAAAGAAATAGAAGAATTAAAAAGACAGTTAAAAGAAGTAAAGGATGAGAATGAGGAATTAAAGAGGAATAAAGAGAATAAAGAGTCCATAGCAAAAGAGGTAAATGATTGCAAAAAGATTCAAGAGGATAGCAAAATTGAATTTAGAGATATAGTGAAACAACAGAAGAAGGAACACACTAAGGACACAGTTATTAAAGTGATGAGAGAGAAAGAGGATATAGTAAGAGACTTAGCAGATAAAAAGAAATTCTATTTGAGAGTAGTGGATATGAAAGTGAGGAAATCGTTCATAGGAGAGAAAAACAGAAGGGAAATAGAAAACAGGATGGAGGTAACATAAAATTAAAAGTGTCCTTCACAAATATAGATGGATTAATAACAGGCTTGAATGAACTGAATGATTACCTGAAGGAAAAAGAAACTGACATAATGGGAATTGTGGAGAAAAAATTGAAAGGTCCACTACCACCCAACAGTGTAGGATAGGGTGTATATGGTTATTGTATCAGAAACAGAGAAGTAAAACAAGGGGGTGGAGTTATGTTTCTGACTAAGAAGGATATAAATGTGAGGAATGTTACATATGGAAAGAATAGAGTGGAAATGATTATGATGGAAATAGAGGACAGAGGACAAGAAGAGCAGGAAGTTTGTGGTAAATTATGTGCCTCCTAAAACGGCTTCGTGGGAAGAGAGAGAACACAAGACTATGTTAGAAGACAGAAGGATAACACTAAATAAGATATGGAAGATGGAGGAAGAATAGTTATAATGGGTGACTTTAATTGTAAAGAAATCTGCTAAGAGATGACAGTGAAGGGTGGAGGCGACCTATGGAGAAATGTACTACTTGATACGAATATAAAACATACAATGACACAATAGATACAAGAGAATACTAGGTATAGAAATAAGGAAGAGCCATCGTGACTAGACCTAATAATCACATCAGAACCTGAAATAGTGGACAAGATTGAATATGAGACACCACTAAGTAAAAGCGACCACATATTAGTTGAACTGGAACTAAATGAAAAAAAAAATATATATATATGGGAAAAACGAACGATATAGAAACGAAAGAATGATGTATGGAATTTTTTTTTTTATAAATGAGATTTTTTTCAAAAAGCAGACTGGGAAAGGATATACAAAAAGGAAACAGCAGTAGAAGAGAAATGGAATATTTTGACAAAAGTTTATAAGGAAGGAGTGGAAAAGTATGCTCTAAGACAAAAATGAGAAAATGATATGTAAAATGCTGGTACAACAAAAGATGTAGCGAATTAAAAGATAAAAGGGATAAAGCTAGGATAAAATGGAGGAAAGAAAAAAAAATGGAAAATATATACTGGTTATAGAAACCAATATGTACAAGTGCGCAGAGAAGAAAAGAGAAAATATGAAAAGGATGTCATAGAAAAATGTAAAGATCAACCAAAACTATTTTATAGATTTGTAAACAACAAACTGAAAAACAAACAAGAATTAGTGAAACTACGATAAGGAGGAATAGAATACACAGAGGAAATAGAAATGGCAAAAATTATGAACAAGCAATTTAAATCAGTGTTTACGAGGGAGAACATACAACTTAGAAATGACGAGTGGGAGGGGAAAGTCCCCCATATGAAAGAGATAGAAGTAATAAGGAATGAAATAATGAATCACTTGAGTAATCTCAATGTTAGAAAATCGCATGGTCCAGATGAAATGGCAAACTGGATTTTGAGAGAATGCAGGAACTAACATATAAAATACATAGTCTAATAAGCAGTTCATTGAAGGAAGGAAAAGTTCCAGAAGACTGGAAAAGAGTAGATATAGTAACAATCTATAAAGGGGGAACAAAGAAGACCCTACAAACTATAGACCGGTCTCTCTTACAAGTACGGTAGCTAAACTTTGTGAAAAAGTTATCAAAATTAGATGGGTAAGGCATTTGAAAACAACAACAACAACAACAACATTGTACTAAATCCGAGGCAGTATGGATTTAGACAAAGAAGATCATGTGTCACAAACTTGATGTGTTTCTATTCAAGAATAATAGATATAATACAGAAAAGAGATGGATGGGCTGATTGTGCATTTCTAGACTAGAAAAAAGCTTTTAATAAGGTGCCACATAAGAAATTGATAAAGAAATTAGAAACTGCAGGAGGAATACAGGGCAAACTACTGAAGTGGAGGGAGGACTTCTTGCATGAAAGGAAAATGAGACAAACATTCCAATTGGGATGAGGTGACTAGCGTAGTTCCACAAGGAACAGTTCTGGCCCCAATAATGTTTGCTATATATATTAATGATATGGATGAAGGAATTGAAAGTTATATGAGCTTCTTCGCAGACGATGGAAAAATGTTGAAAAAAGTGAGCACCGAAGAAGATTGTGAGTCGCTACAGAATGATCTCAATAAGGTATGGGAATGGAGTAGGAAGTGGGAGATGGAATTCAATATTAAGAAGCTTAGTATAATGGAACTTGGAAGAAGCAAAAAAAGAATAGAGTGATCACATACATTGGGAGAGGAAGAAATCTAAAAAAGTAGAAAAAGAGAAGGACCTAGGAGTCATTATTATGAATATGTCCCTTGAGAAACATATAAACAAAATTTTTGGAGAAACTCATATTTTGATAAGAACAACCAAAGTGGCATTTACATACCTGAACGAAGAAATGGTGAGGAAAATACTAATCACTTTGATAAGACCAAAATTGGAGTATGCAGCAACGATGTGGTCATCAAGTACAAAAAATATATATAACAAAACTTGAAAGAATAGAAATAGCAATTACGAAATTGGCACCAACACTCTCAGAACTATCATATGAGGAGAGGCTGGCAAAACTTGAGCTACAAACATTGGAGCAAAGAAGAGAGAGATGAGACTTGATAACTATTTCTAGAATCATGTAAGGCATGGTATTTATTGATAGAGAGGATCTAATAAAATGGGACAGTAAAGATACAAGAGGACATGGAAAGAAAATTAAGAAAGGCAATTATAGAAGAGATCTGAAAAAAAAACAGGTTACCCCACATGATAATAGACGTTTGGAACAGGTTAGATGAGAATGTGGTGTGTGCAAAAACGATACACGAATTCAAAAACAGTCTGTATAAAACGAGATATGGAGACGGGACACCGCGAGCATGGCTCCCCTTCCCGTAAAATACTAGGTAAATACAATAGGTAAATACACACATACACAAATGTACACATACACATATGCATTCACATACACAGGCCTATACATTCAAGGGTACACATATTCGTACATACCGATGCACATACGTATACACATACGTATACACATGCACATACTCGTATACTCGCAAACAGATGCATACACACATACGCGCACACACACGCATATAAGTACACATACACACACACACATACAATCGCGCGCACGCACACGCACACGCACGCGCGCACACACGCACGCACACACACACACACACACACACACACACACACACACACACACACACACACACACACACACACACACACACACACACACACACACACACACACACACGCATACGTATGCGTACATGGAAACTTTAACAGAAAATGGAGGAATAAAATGAACATAGTTAAAATCTTCTTTACCTTTATGTCAGTGCAGTGTCACTTAGCTTGGGAATGAAAATTATAGATGAATACCTTACAAATATCTAGAAATATGAATTGATCATGTCAAATTCATACCATATCTTTATGGCAGTCCCAGTCAGGCACAGCAACTTTGACATAGTTATGTCATGTTCTTAGCTGAAGTGGTATAAATTTTTACCTTAATTTTGAATAAATGGCCCATTGTAAGGGGGAGGAGGCATTGGTATATGTATATTTCTTCTTTTTTTTTGGCAGGTTGTGACTGCTTCTTTGGTAGTTTTAAAATTTAACTGTTTTTGTTGA
>NC_134778.1:90400297-90402797 GCF_046742065.1 Oratosquilla oratoria
CCACTATTTCAGGTTCTGATGTGATTATTAGGTCTAGTCACGATGGCTCTTCCTCATTTCTATACCTAGTATTCTCTTGTATCTATTGTGTCATTGTATGTTTTATAATCACATCAAGTAGTACATTTCTCCATAGGTCGTCTCCACCCTTCACTGTCATCTCTTCTCAGCAGATTTCTTTACAGTTAAAGTCACCCATTGTAACTATTCTTCCTCCATCTTCCATATCTTATTTAGTGTTATTCATGTGTCTTTTAACATATTTTTGTGTTCTTTCTCTTCCCAAGAAGCCGTTTTAGTAGGCACATAATTCTCCACAAACTTCCTGCTCTTCTTGTCCTCTGTCCTCTATTTCCATCATAATCATTTCCACTCTATTCTTTCCATATGTAACATTCCTCACATTTATATCCTTCTTAGTCAGGAACATAACTCCACCCCCTTGTTTTACTTCTCTGTTTCTGATACAATAACCATATACACCCTGCTCTACACTGTTGGGTGGTAGTGGACCTTTCAATTTTGTCTCCACAATTCCCATTATGTCAGTTTCTTTTTCCTTCAGGTAATCATTCAGTTCATTCAAGCCTGTTATTAATCCATCTATATTTGTGAGGGAGACATTTAATTTTATGTTACCTCCATCCTGTTTTCTATTTCCCTTCTGTTTTTCTCTCCTATGAACGATTTCCTCACTTTCATATCCACTACTCTCAAATAGAATTTCTTTTTATCTGCTAAGTCTCTTACTATATCCTCTTTCTCTCTCATCACTTTAATAACTGTGTCCTTAGTGTGTTCCTTCATCTGTTGTTTCACTATATTTCTAAATTGAATTTTGTTATCCTCTTGAACCTTTTCCCAACCATTTACCTTTTGCTATGGACTCTTTATTCTCTTTATTCCTCTTTAATTCCTCATTCTCATCCTTTACTTCTTTTAACTGTCTTTTTAATTCATCTATTTCTTTATTTAGGTTTTGGTTCTCCATCTTTAGCTCTTCCAATTCATCAACTGTTTGTGTAATTAGTGCAAGTTGGCTAAATTCCTCCCATGATTCGTTCATTTTTGTTATTCTTCCTCTAGAGTTGCTAATCGGGGGAGGTTTTCATCTCCTTAATTAAATCCATAGAAACAATTATCTCCATTTTCTATTGCGCTGCTCTCATCTATATTTCTAATTCTAAAGCCTTTAGTGACTTGTTCGATTTCAGCTGTGTCGTCTGCACATCTCCTGTTTACATTCCTTCTGACGTCCGGGGCCCGTTAGTCCCCTTCCCCATTTTCTTCCATTTTCCTCAATAATCCCTCCCCTTCTCTTTTTTCTTCACCTGCCCACTACATCACGAGCTTTCCCTTTCCCTACTAATACAACACAAGTACTCCCTCGTCTTTGAAATTCACGAAAATTACGTGTTTTTTTCGGAGTTCTAATGTTCGCCGTCAATCAGACGATCGTGTGTGTGCGCGCGCGCGCGCGTGTGTATGATGTATGTGTCTGTATGTCTACGTTTATGTATGGCGTATCATTTGTGTGTGTGTATTTATCTAGTTGTATTTACCTTAGTGTGTTTACAAGAAGATGAGCTATGCTCGTGGTGTTCCGTCTTCATATCTCATTTTATCTAGACTGTTTTTAAATTCGTATATCGGTTTTGCACACACCACTTTCTCATCTAACTTGTTCCAAACGTCTATTACCCTGTGGGGAAAGCTGTTCTTTTTCAAGTCTCTTCTATAACTGTCTTGATTTTCTTTCCATGTCCTCTTGTATTTCTACTATTCCATTTTATTAGATCCTCTCTATCAATAGTTCCTATGCCTTTCATGGTTCCATAAATAGTTATCAAGTCTCCTCTCTCTCTTTGCTCTGATGTCTGTAGCTCGAGTTTTGCTAGTCTCTCTTCATATAATAGTTCTGAGAGTGTTGGTGCCAATTTCGTAATTGCTCTTTGTATTCTTTTTAGTTTTGTTGTACATTTTTTGTACTTGGTGACCACGTCGTCGCCGCATACTCCAATCTTGGTCTTATCAAAGTGACTAGTATTTTCTTCACCATTTCTTCATGCAGGTATATAAATGTCACTTTGATTGTTCTTATTAAATTATAAGTTTCTCCATTTTTATATGTTTCTCAGGGGACATACTATTCATAATAATGACTCCTAGGTCCTTCTCATTTTCTACTCTTTTTATTCCTTCTTCTTCCAATGTATATGATCCTACTATTCCTTTTTTGCTCCTTCCAAATTCCATTATACTACACTTCTTAATACTGAATTCCATCTTCCACTTTATACTCCATTCCCATACTTTATTGAGATGACTGTAGCGACTTACAATCTTCTTCAGTGTTCACTTTTTTCAATAATTTTGCATCATCCGCAAAGAAGCTCATATAACTTTCAATTCCTTTATCCATATCATACATATATACATACATATATACATACATATATACATACATATATACATACATATATACATACATATATACATA
>NC_134778.1:90407797-90412797 GCF_046742065.1 Oratosquilla oratoria
TTCACCGTCATCTCTTCCCAGCAGATATTTTTTACAATTAAGTCACCCATTATAACTATTCTTCCTCCATTTTCCATTATCTTATTTAGTGTTATCCTTGTGTCTTCTAACATATTTTTGTGTTCTCTCTCTGCTCACGAAGCCGTTTTAGGAGGCACATAATTTACTACAATCTTCTTGCTCTTCCCATTCTAGTCCTCCACTTCCATCATCTCTAGTCTATTCTTTCCATATGTGACATTCCTCATATTCATATCCTTCTTAGTCGGGAAAATAACCACCTTGTTTTATCTCTTTTTCTAATCCAATAATTATATGCACCATGTCCTACACTCTTGGGTGGTAGTAGACCTTTCAATTTTGTCTACACAATTCCCATTATGTCCGTTTCCTTTTCTTTCAGGTAATCATTCAGTTCGTTCAAGTCTGTTATTAAGCCATCTATATTTGTGTAAAACTTTAAATTTTCTGCTACTTCCATTGTGTTTTCTGTTTCCCTTCTGTTTTTCTCTCTTGTGAACCATTTCCTCACTTTCATATTCACTACTCTCCAATAGAATTTCTCTTTTTATGACTCTTCTTTTCTCGTTTTTTTTTCCTTGGCCTCTAGTCTTTGTTTTCTCATCCTCTTTTTCCTCTTTATTAATTTTTCTTTTTATCCATACCTTTTTATATTGATCACTGTCTGCTAGTTTCCCTGTTTTTGCTAAGATATTCTCTGCTGTCGTTTGTGACCTGAATTTAACCTTAATTGGTCTGGTCTTATCTGTATTGTATTTCCCTAGTATATATATTTCTTCTATTTGTTCCTCTGTTTCTGGTTTATCTTCTTGAGCTACTTCTAATATTTTATTTACTTTTTCCTTTTCCTCCTTTATTCTTGTAGTCCAATTTGGATTATACTTCTCTTGCATCCCTAATATAATTATACATTTCTTTTTATCCGCTAAGTCTCTTACTATATTCTCCTTCTCCCTCATCACTTTAATATCTGTGTCCTTAGTTTGTTCTTTCATCTGCTGTTCAACTATATCTCTAAATTCCATTCTATTGTTCTCTTGTACTTTTTTCCAACCACTTACCTCTTTTGCTATGGACTCTTTATTTTCTTTATTATTTCTCTTTAATTCCTCATTCTCATCCTTTACTTCTCTTTACTGTCTTTTTAATTCTACAATTTCTTTAGTAAGGTTTTTCTTCGTGTGCAACAGAAACGCGAGGGGACGTTTGGTGTCTTTATTAATAAGTGGGTTATGCGTACATAGGTGAGTCACAACAGGAGAGCTACATGCTCACCGTATGAGGGACAGTTCTAGACTGACCTGGTGGGTACGTCGTATTCCCTGCGCAGAGGGAAATCTATGCCTTGTCCTACATATCTAACAATGAGGGCCTTGTGCCCAAGAGTCCTTCTAAACCTATGGTGCCCTGCTCGTCGTGTCGAGCGCCAGGGCCCCGGATAACACTACACCACACCTCCCCACCCCCCGCGCTCGCGGGCGAGCGGCGGAGGCGGAAGTGGGGGGATCTGCGCACGAGGACGGCATGTCCTCCACCAAAGGAACGCGACGGGGCGGCTTCTTTCAAGACCCGTGGTCGCTCCTGGAGATGACGGGGCGTCAACGCGCCGTCGGACAGCGCCGGGCCTCGTCAGCGGAAGGGGCGGTGCGGATCTTCCAATACGGAGGGATGGAGTTGGGTAGGGCGCGGTAGTCGGATGGGAGCCCGGAGGTCACGCAGGTCAGCGGGTGACCGTAGGCGGGGCTTATCCGTGCCGCGGCGTGGTCTTCAGAGCGCTCCGTCGGTGTCGGCGGCTGGAGACGGGTCGCCAATGCGGGGCGCCGGTATTGCCGGTGACGGAGTTCCTGACGTGAAGAAGGGGATGAACGAACGGTGGTCCGTCATCCACGAGAAGTGGGGCCATCCAAACGGGCATGGCTTGCAATTGGGCGCGGCCCAGATGGCAACAAGCGTCTCCAGTGGTAGTGGCGTATCAGGTTTCAGCGTCCGTCGGAAACCGTAAGCCATACTGGACGAGGCCGAAGTGCGCGATATTTCAGTCACGCATATAAACTGCGTCGGGGGCGGAACCGAAGGGGGTCCGCGCACGAGGACGACAAATCCTTCGCCGAGCGGAGAGGTCGGCCCGGTGCTCAAAGGGCGCTAGCACGGGCGGTGGCGACAGAGCTCGCCTCACGACGGGCGTAACGATACCTTGCTGCACCATTGAGTCAAGTCTTCCTTCGCTTGAACCTGAAATGCGAGCGGTATCGGCCTGGGTGTGCGGGCGGCGTGGGGCGTCGCGTCAGACATGACGATACCTTGCTGCACCATTGGGTCAATGTCTTCCTTCGCTTGAACCTGAAATGCGAACGGTATCGTCCTGAGCGTTTGGGCGGCGAGGGGCGTCGCGTCGGCTTACAGGTGGTTTCTCAAGGAGGGGTGGGGGAGAACCATCTTCTTTCCTAGGGGGACGGTGCTGTGGTCAGGTTAGATATGTCGGCCGCGTCGTCGGCGCCAAGAGCGGCGTCTGTAGGCTGGCTCCAGATATATCTGACCTGCGTAGGTGCCGAGTGCCTATCCCTGTAATGTCCGCACCTGAGTAAGGCAGCACGTCGCGGGCGCTGACAGGTGGTGGAGGGCGATGGGCCGAAAGGCACTAGGACGGCAGGTGCCGGGCTTCCCGGGAGAAGGGGCAGGGGGTGCGTGCGTCTGGCGGGGGACCCCTTGCGTAGTGACAGGATGCATGCGTGCAGGTCCTACTGGGCGTCCGAGACGGTCCCCTTCAATGCCTCCGGTGGGCGGCAGTGGTGTCACCTCCTCCTGGGGTGACGTAATTGCCACGGGTGTGCGGAGGCAGCGTGGCGGTTCCTAAGCTGGGTGGGTGTGGCCTGTGCGAGTCAGCTGGGCGGGTGGCACTCGCGGTGAGCACGGCGAAGCAGGACAAAGGCCTCCTTGTTTGCGCGGCCTACTTTGGCCTGGGCCGCGTGCGGGGTGGAGCAGTGGGACGAAGGCCTCTTTGTTCGCCCCACTACGTGCACGAAGGCACGCCACTATCACTATCACACGATTTTGCACGGTCCCGTGCATGCTCACTGTATCGACACGGCACTCACGGTCCAGCGTGTTCACTGTCGCCTATGGTCTAGTTCCGTCAGTACGCGCCACTGATTCACGTATCGTCCCATGTTTCATTGTTGCACACTGCAAGCAATTGCAAGCAATCCTACTCACTGCGCCATCTTCGTGTGCAACAGAAACGCGAGGGGACGTTTGGTGTCTTTATTAATAAGTGGGTTATGCGTACATAGGTGAGTCACAACAGGAGAGCTACATGCTCACCGTATGAGGGACAGTTCTAGACTGACCTGGTGGGTACGTCGTATTCCCTGCGCAGAGGGAAATCTATGCCTTGTCCTACATATCTAACAATGAGGGCCTTGTGCCCAAGAGTCCTTCTAAACCTATGGTGCCCTGCTCGTCGTGTCGAGCGCCAGGGCCCCAGATAACACTACACCACAGTTTTGATTATCCTTCTTTAGTTCTTCCAGTTTATAAACTCTTTGGGTGACTTCCGTTAATTGGTTAAACCTAACCTCCCATGTTTCGTTCATTTCTTTTAGATTCTCTAGATTTACTAGTCGGTGGAGGTTGTCATATCCTCCCCCATTAAATCAATGCAAATAATTATCTTCACCTTTCATTGCGCTGCTCTTATCCATATTTTCTACTTTTTACATTTTTACTAATCTCTTCGACTCCACCACTGTCGTCTGCCCCTCTCTCGTTGACGTGCCGTCTGACTTTCTGGGCACATTCGTCCCCTTCCTCATTTCTCTCCATTTTCCTCAGTAATCCCTACCTTCTCCTTTTTCTTCACCTTCCCACTACATCACGAGCTTTCGCCCTTCCCTATTAGTACAACACAGGTACTCCCTCGTTACTGAGATCCACGAAAATTGTAGATTTTTCCGGAGTCCAAACTTCGTTGTCATTTCGACCGACGTGTGTATTCACCTCGGATCTGCTGCAGCCTCTTTTCGAGACAGCCAGACACCACCCTACGGCAGTGAGCTCAGAGCTCATTATTAGCAGATCTCTGGGTAGGTCTGAGACCACTCACACTCCACACACCGGGAATGCAAGGTCACAACTCCTTGACTAACGTCCCGTACCTACTCGCTGCTAGGTGAACAGGGGCTACACGTGAAAGGAGACAAACCCAACTTGTCTCCGCCCGGCCGGGGAATCGAACCCCGGTTCTCCGGCTTGTGAGGCCAGTGTGTTTGTTTCTCCGTGTATGTGTCTCTATGTCTATAGCTGTGTGTTTGTGTCTTGAGTGATTCTGTGTGCTTGAGTCTGTGTACTTGTATGTGTGTGTGTGTATGTGTGTTTGTGTGCATGTGTGTAGGCACGCGCAGCATCTGGGAATATGATTTTCTAACCATAGGTAATACACAGGGGGTAATAAAACTATATCATTAATTTAAAATATTTAACTTTTATACTTCTACATGTCTATTGCCCTTCATATATATATATATATTTATATATATATATATATATATTTATATATATAGACATATATATATATATGCATGTGTGTGTTTATATACATAAATATATATATAAATACACACACACACACACACACACATATATATATATATATATATATATAATGTATGCATGTATATATGTATTTATTCTCACTATACTCCATGTAGGGCGGCTGACCTGTCAGTTGTAATGCCTCACGAAATTTTTCCATCGTAGACGATATCTGTATCTTTCGTCCTCGTGTTCTCTCCTCTTCATTCTATTGTTTTTCGTATTCCCTGTCTGCGTTCTTAGGCCTTCTCTCCGGTTTTCTCTCGGTATCCACTGATAATACATATGTATTGTACATACACATGTATTCATATACAAGGAGGTTATGATAATGTGACGAGCAAACATACATATACCAAAGGCTTTTTCCCCCTTACACGGGAGGTAGC
>NC_134778.1:90417033-90419533 GCF_046742065.1 Oratosquilla oratoria
TCAGATCTTTGTGGTAAGACAGATATGTGAGAAAGCTATAGGAAAGGGGAAGGATGTTTTTTGGGCTTTCATGGATCTGGAAAAGGCTTATGATAGGGTAGACAGAAAGGCACTGTGGGAGGTTATGCAGATTTATGGGATAGGAGGAAAGCTTTTGGGAGCTGTTAAGAGTTTTTATGAGAGTAGTAGAGCATGTGTTAGGATTAGAAATGGAGAGAGTGAGTGGTTTGAAGTAAAGGTGGGACTTCGTCAAGGATGCGTTATGTCGCCCTGGCTGTTCAACTTATACATGGATGGGGTGGTGCGAGAGGTGAATGCTAGGGTAGTGAGTCAGGGATTGGAGATGGTTAAAGAAAATGGAGAAAAGTGGGAGGTGAGCCAGCTGTTGTTTGCGGACGACACTGCGCTTGTGGCAGGGTCAGAGGAGGGATTGAGGAAGCTGGTGGCAGAGTTTGGGAGAGTATGTGATAGAAGAAAGCTAAAGATAAATGTGGGGAAAAGTAAGGTGATGAGATGTACAAGGGGTGAAAGTGGCAGTAGACTGGAAGTGAACATTAAGGGAGAGCGACTGGAGGAAGTGGATAGTTTTAGATACTTGGGTGCAAGTGTAGCAGGAAAAGGTGGAGTGAAGGTGGAGGTAGAATGTAGATTGAGAGAAGCGAGTAAATGCCTTGGTGGTTTAAAGAGTGTAATGAGGAATAGACATTTGGGAATGGATGCGAAGAGGAGACTGTATGAAGGAGTGATTGTGCCAACAGCACTGTATGGGGCAGAAACGTGGAACATAAGAGAAGAAGAGAGAAGGAGTTTGAATGTGTTTGAGATGAGGTGTCTGAGAAGTATGGTGGGGGTTACTAGGCTAGATAGAGTGAGAAATGAGGAGGTGAGGAGGAGAACAGGGGTGAAAAAGGATTTGGGAGATAGGGTTGATGAAAGAATATTAGGATGGTTTTGGACACATGGAAAGAATGAGTGAAGAAAGACTAGTAAAAGAGGTATGGAAGGCAGATGTGGAGGGAGTGAACATGAGGGGACGTCCTAGGATGAGGTGGATGGATGGGGTGAAGGGGGCTTTGGGGAAGAGGGGAATGTCTGTTGAGGAAGGAAGGGAGAGGACGGAAGACAGAGGTGAGTGGAGAATGGTTGTATATGGATGATGCTGTGACTGCATGAGGAGGAATGGGCGGGGAAGTTGGGGGTGGGGTAGTATGTGTGAGTAAATTTTGACGCAGCCCGAAGGGATTTCTCCCCGTCCTCGCCTTATATGCAAAGGGGGACGGAGAGGGGGGGTCGCCGATTAAATGAAGCGGCCTCGCTGTGGATGTACTGTGTCTTGCGACACTGCTTCTGACCCAGGGCGGTGGGCAGGGTGCAGGGATGACCCGTCATCCAGGAGGTGCTCAGATGAGAGGAAGGGTGGGAGGGGTGTGGAGTGTATTTAGGGATGAAATGGGTGGGAGTGTTTTTATGCCTTTCCCTTTTTGGCTACCTCCCTTGGAAGGGGGAAAAAGCATGTTGGTATATTTATATGTATATGTATTATTTTTATATAATATATATATATATATATATTATATATTTATTATATGAATATATATATATATATATATATTTATATATATAATATATATATATTATTCATATATAATGTATATATATATATATATATATATATATTACATACATATATAATTAATATGATTATGTACATATATACACACACATATATATATATATATTTATATATATAAATTATATATATATATATATGTCACACATATATTTATTATATATATATATATATCTATATATATTATATACACATATATATATATATTAACAATAAACATATATATATGTATATTTATGTGTGTGTGTGTGTATGTGGTGTATGTACATATAGTGTATATATAATGTATTGTGTATTATATATATTATATATTATTATAATGTATAAAAATATATGGTGTGTGTGTGTATATATATATATATTAGTATATATATATATGTGTATGTATGTGTGTGTATGTATGTTATAATACATATATGTATTGTGTGTTATGGTGTGTATGTATATTGTATATTTGTGTGTTGTATATGTATGTGTGTAGTGTGGGGTGTGTGTGTTATATAATTTATGTTTATATGTATGTGTGTGTTTGTATATGGTGTGTATTGTGTATGTGTTTGGTATGTCTGTGTGTGTATAATTTGTATGTGTGTATGGGTTTGTTTGTATGTGTGTGTATATATGTCTACATCGTTATTTGTGTGTGGTGTAGTGTTTGTGTTATATTATATTATCTATGTGTATATATGTGTGTGGTATATGTATGTGTGTTTTTTAATGGTTGTGTGTTTATGTGTGGGTATATGTGTGTATATGTGTGTTGTAATATATGGTGTGTTGTATATTATATATATTGTTGTGATGTGTTTGGGTTGTATATATGTGTGTATGTGTATGTGTATTTATTGTTTAATTATATTATAATATTAG
>NC_134778.1:90432033-90438984 GCF_046742065.1 Oratosquilla oratoria
TTTACCTCAAACTATTCACTCTCTCCATTTCTAATCCTAACACAAGCTCTACTACTCTCGTAAAAACTCTTGACTGCTCTTAACAGCTTTCCCCCTATCCCATATATCTGCAGTACCTCCCACAGTACCTCCCTGTCTACCCTGTCGTAAGCCTTTTCCAGATCCATAAAACCCCCCAAAAAACATCCTTACCTTTTCCTATAGCTTTCTCACATATCTGTCTTACCACAAAAATCTGATCTACACAGCCCCTACCTGTCCTAAAACAACACTGTTCCTCACCAATTATTCCCTCTGTTCCTCTCCTAATCCTCTCAATCAAGACGCTCCCATAAGCCTTCCCAACTACACAAGAAGCTAATCCCTCTGAAACTACTACTTAAAGGCATGTTTTGCTCGGTGCGATTATATTATTAGCCTACGAGTACTACAGCCAATGGCGGGTGACGCGCATCATACTGTACCTGGCGTCATATTTGGGTAAACACGTTGGTAGGTTTGGTTAGAATGATCAGTTTCGTACTTTACAGCTCCCAATCAAAGGGGCCCTATTCAAATCAAGAAACTAGTGCTCTTGACAATCATCTGACGATCATCGTTGAGCGTTAATCGCACAGAGCAAAACGTACCTTAGTAGAAGGAAGACTGGAAAAATCACCAGTTGTTAACTGAACTCATGAAAGTGTGTGTGGGTATGTGGGAGTGGGTGTAGGTAGAGGGGGGGTTAGTCGCTAATGTAAGAGAATATTTTGGTCTCGGTTTAGAGACAGAATGATAACCCTTCAGGGCTGCATCTCTAGATGTAGGTGAGGGTGACAGTAGATCTTGGATATGGGTGATGTGAAAATGGCTATCTTATACGTATGTATGCATGTACTGTGCTGTGTGTGTTTTTATGCGTTTGTACCCATGTCCGTGTCCGTGTGTATGTCTGTGTGTGTGTATGTCCATGTGTATGTCTGTGTGTGTGTATGTCCGTGTGTATATGTCCGTATGTGTGTGTGTCCGTGTGTGTGTATATGTCCGTATGTGTGTGTGTCCGTGTGTGTGTGTGTGTGTGTGTGTGTGTGTGTGTGTGTGTGTGTGTGTGTGTGCTTGTGTGTGTGTGCGTGCGTGCGTGCGTGTGCATGCATGCGTGTGTGTATATGTGTGTGTATGTGTGTGTATGTGCGTATGTGTGTATGTGTGTGTATGTACCTGTGTGTGCTTGTACCTGTGTGTGTTTGTACCTGTGTGTGTTTGTACCTGTGTGTGTTTGTACCTGTGTGTGTTTGTACCTGTGTGTGTGTGTACCTGTGTGTGGTGTGTGCTTACCTGTGTGTGTGTGTGTACCTGTGTGTGTGTGTGTGTGTACCTGTGTGTGTGTGTACCTGTGTGTGTGTGTGTACCTGTGTGTGTGTGTACCTGTGTATGTGTGTGTGCGTGTGCGTGTGCGTGTGCGTGTGCGTGTGCGTGTGTGTGTGTGTGTGTGTGTGTGTGTGCGAGTGTGTGCGAGTGTGTGTGTGTGTTTGCCTGCGCTCATATAGCTATTTGGAATTAGGTTTGAACAATACAGATGCATAATCCATTCACAAGTGTACTCAAGGTGTTACCAAAACCAAAGATGAACTCACTCTGAAAGAGGCACATAATGCATCATCGGGGAACTCGTCGATGTAGAACATTATCTTGTTACCATCTACTTCGAACTTCTTAAAGAGCTTCAAATTCTTGACGACCTCCTTAAGATCCTCCTTGATGGGTATATAGCCCGATACAAGGTTGACCTCAAGGATGCCCATATTAGGCTTGTTGTTCGGAAGGAGGAAGGCGGCACAAGCAGTGATCCTTTTGGTGAGGCATTCGAGGTCAAATTCAGGATTTGTAGTCACGTTGAGACTGAAGGCGTCAGTTGGGTCCGCCAAGGGGACGTTGTAACGGAGAACAGCCTGGAGCAAATAATGATCATCCTGGTTATCGTAAAGCCCCAGTCACACTATCACGCTTCTCGTCAAATGTGAATTTGAAAAGCTGCAGAACGACTTCGCCTACAATAGCTTAGACTTTATTAAGGACAAATCAACAATGTGCCTAATATTCTTATAGGTTTAACTTGCCTTAGTTCGTCATTGAGTTTCTCAACACATGACGCAAAGGTGACACGACATCTTGGAAATTTGAAAAAAAATAAAAATAAACGATGTCGTTTGTACTTAAACTCACTTGGGTTTTGTATGCGTGACCGTGGTTATGGGTAAAGGGTTTAATTGTATAGCTTTCGTTCATCTGACCACCACTATGCTAATGTTAGCTGGAAGGCCTGTCGTATATAAGAACATAAGAATAAAGAAGACTGCAAGAGACCATAAGGCCTACACTAGTTAGTTTCATGTCTCTTATCACCTGCCATCCCCATCCTTAAAGTTACCTAACCTTATCTTAAAACAATCAAATGTTTCAGCGCTCACTACATGGTTACTAAGTCTATTCCATTCCTTAACCACTCATTTGGTAAACCAATTTTTGCCCATTTCTTTCTTAAAATTTCTTTTAAATCGTAAATTGATACTACTCGTGGCATTCTCTCAAGTATTATTCGCTGGCCTAGCGGGTTAGGGCGTTAGAGCGTCGTTACTTGAGTGGGAATCGTATGTTTGATTACCTGTCACGGAACTTTCCCCATCATAAATGAATATAGATAAACTTAAATAAATATAAATAAGTATAAATAGGTATAAGTATGAAATAAATAGATAAACATAAATGGCAACATAGCTCACATCACACAGCTGTCAAGGGAGAATGATGCAACTTTTACAGGATTACATAGGAAAATCATACCGTAACTAGCGGATGGATTAAAATGAATCAAATAGATACAGACAGAGACAGATAAATAAGTAAATAAATAAATTAAATAATAAACAAGTAGATAGATAATAAACATAATAACTATAATTTATAATAAATAGTGATAAATAAATTATAGATATAAATATAACTAAAACAAATAAAATAATAATGAATAAACAAATAAAATGAAATATAATAAATGGCAGGCATTAGAACATATTGCTTAAGTATTTGAGTGAATCTTCAAACTTCGAATTGTACTACATTACACTGCCTCTGCACTTCGACTCGGCAAACTAAAAACAAGATATCTGGAAAAAGTCTACTTTTTTCCCATTTTACTCTGTTTTTTCTTCAAGTCACCTTATAATATATATATATATATATATATATATATACATATATATATACATATATATATATATACATATATATATATATACATATATACATACATTTACAATCTTATTTTTCTTTCCAATTTATCGTCTTGAAAAATTTGTAGTTTTACAAACTTACAATTTTTATTGAATATTTTGATTATGTGTGGTGTTGAATCTCACTAAAAACAAATTGGAAAGGGTTCGATGATGAACTAGAGAAAAAAAAATACATAGAAAAAAGCACCTATAAATTTGATACAAATCTACAATATTCTAAAAATAATTCATGACATTAGAATTGTGAATATTTTCTCTCTAATTACTAACCAGACGATTTTTTTTCTTCAAATAATTGACAAACAGTTTCGCTAACAATATCCATACATGCATGGGAAAAGACGCTTGCTTACAAACCTGGAGGAGAGCACAGCCTTGACCGGTCATGTGGAGATTGATGTTGGTGGGTATTGTCGGAAGCATCACGAACTGCTGAAGAAGCTTGTTCTCATTGTCAATATTCAAAGACTTTGACAAACCCTCAGTTTCCATAGTCACGGTGAGGTTAAGTGCATTTTGTTTAAAGATGGTGGAATATTTTGCTAGAGCTTGCAGAGCGACCACGGTGTCCTGAGCAAAACAAACGTAAAGCAGTTAGTAAGATATAACAGCGTAGATTATATCATCAAAATAGTATTGGTGGATCGTGGTATGGGGGGCACTGCGGTGTATTGGTAGTATGTGCTAATTAGGTGCTATTAGATAGGCTATAGAGGAGCCTTTCACCTTTTACGACCTTGGCATCAAGTGTACTCGGACATAGGCAATCTAGTGCCTCCTTATTACAGGAACAAAATAGAATATACCATGCAGTATTTGATCACTTTGCCCAGTACCTAAAAATACAGCACCAGTTGGTCCAGTACTAAAATCAAAGATACGTACATGAATCAAGGGCTTTTCCCCTCTTGTATTACAAGTGAGGTAGCCAAAGTCAAAATACATAATTCCACTTCCACCCATTTCATCCCCACTCAATCCACTCGCATTCACCACCACATCCTCTCATCTTTGATTTCCATAATTTTCTTTGATAAAAATCAAAGATAAAAAAATATACGAATCCATTTACACACACAAAAAAAAAAAAAAAAAAGGCTCGGTGATAAAAAATTCATCCATATTGTTAAGTACTCACCATTTCGGTCACTCTAATAAAGTGAAGTAGCTAACATCGCTTCCCGCCCAAGCAACAACCATCAAAATGGATACATTAGATCAGTCGACACTGATAATTGCTTGATACCCCGCGAAACAGAAAAGACGGGCGAGATCAAGGGGGGGGGGGCGGATCAGGAAAGAACGAGGCAATCTGGGCCACGAAGTTTGTAAGTTGTCGCTTATGTTTCAAAGGATTACAAAGGATTACAAAAGAAGAGCATGGTGACAGGGGACCTTTTGGTCCTTGATTAGATCACATTACTCTCTGGGGATGTCCTGGGAAGTAGGAAACGTAAGGGAATAAGAATTACCTCACTCATTTGTTGGTTTTCTCATAATCTCTTTCTCTCGTCCCTGCTAAGTTTCTTTTACTTATTCTAGCTCGCCTCACACGCACACTAACACATTCTCTGCCGGATAAACATGTGACTATTCAGTTTTCATCCTTATTGTCTCTACAGTTTCCAGTTCTCTATCACTTGCCGATTCTCTCTTGCTTTAATGTGCCATTTATTTCCTGTTCTTCCTTCTCATTTTCTCACCTATTCTTTTTTAACTCTCTTCCTTCACTATTCATTCTCTCTTAATTTCCTCCACTAATTATCTCCTACTCATTATCTCGTATTCATTTCTTCATGATCTTTGTTGGGGTGGTTGGTTGTTCCTGGTATGGGTGTTTGTTTGTTTGTGGTTGGTTGGTTGGTTGGTTGGTTGGTTGGTTGGTTGTTAGTTGGAAAATCAAGTATTTGGTAGTGGGAGAAACGGTAACTAAATACACTGTCAGTCTCGGCCACTTCCTCACTCTCGGAGTTGCCTAGGAGCACTACTTGGGGGTGGGAAGGTAGTACCTGGTTTTCGTTCAACCTATTCTTTAATCCCGTTTCGAGATCTTTGCTCCCTCTTCTTAAATAGGGATTGGGACGGACAGAGTTGCAAGACCGTGAACAGGATTCACAGCGTTTGAGATGTTGGTTTTCTACGTACAAGATAAAACTGTGAGAAGATACTAACCTGCGTGGAAATAAATCCTCCCTGGCCATTCCTTTTACTTGAAATCGCCTTGACAATTTTGCGACCTTCTACTGCTTTTCCAAGACCGTTCAAGGTTGACAACGCCAGGAGGGCATAGCCAGCCGTTTCCACTGCCACAGCTGCACCAGAACCTGTTGGAATACTCCTTGATAAAAACGTTTTGTTTTGAAAGTGATCTTATTATTTACATCTCAATGATATCAACAGGTTATGGTTGAAGTGTATCAATATTACCTTGGAGGCAATATCCAGAAGATTGATGAAGAGGTCTCTGTGGCTTTGCTGAGAAGACTCAGAAGAACCTTTTTCTCTTTGTGGGGTGCTCTAACAGTGCTAAAGCATAAACTGACAATAGCCTCTGTGTTTCATGGGCATTGTCTCCTGCGCCTAGATGCACTGTGCGGGCTCGCTCGATGGATTGGGCTTTGGGGATGTTCTCCCGCTTCCAGGAGGGCCACAAGAACAACAGGCTGTCAGAGGCACTTACATTGAGGGAGTTTGAGCTCAGACCACCCTGTGAGATATTCAGAAATGTTTTTAAAGTGAAAATTATCATTGGTTGACCTGTGATCCAAATAATTATTTCTTCCATATCTGGTTATGGTTATATATTATTATCTCAACGGTAAGCTGCTTGCACTATCGTTGTAAGTATATATATATATATATATTTATTATATATTTTATATATATAATATATATATATATACATATACATATATATATATGTATATGTATATATATATATATGTATTATATATACATGTATATATATACTTGTATATACATATATGTATATATGTATATATATAAGTATATATATGTATATTGTATTATTTATGTTTTATAGTATACATATATATATATAATATATTATATTACATATATATACAGCATTAATATATATATAATATACATATATTTATAACATATATATATATATATACATTATTATATTACTTACACTTATAGATATATATATATACATACATATAGATATAATTACTTATAAACTACATAGATATATACATTCGATAGATATATGACAGATATATTTTACATATAGTATAGATATATATTGATATATATATTATACATATATTTATTGTATATATATATTATACATTTTTTTATAATTGATTATATAGTTAGTATATATATAATATATATATATACCATTGATATATATATTATTCATAGATATATATATATACATATATATATTTACATAGATATAGATATACATTGAATTATTTACACATATTAATATACACATATATTATTTATTTACAATATAATAATAGATATTGAGTATATTGTTATACTATTTTAGTATACATTTTTTTAGTTTCTGTATATTTATACATTTATATATATACATATTTATAGTGATTATATTACATATATATATCATATATATATATATTATATTTAGATATATATTTATATATATTTTATTTTTATTATTCTTATACTAACTATATAA
>NC_134778.1:90464484-90481984 GCF_046742065.1 Oratosquilla oratoria
GACTGCATTATACACAATTATGCACGCTAAAACAAAACATATACTCTATAAGTGGTTTGTGGGAAAATCTCGTTCCAGTTAAGGCGTGTCTCAGGAGACAGGACAGCTTGGCCAGACAGTCTAGAGAACGACATCGCCAACAACAATAACATCAGGCAATTACATTATTTATCTATTCATTTATTATTATTATTTGTTTTTGTATTTCAAAAATCAAACGATTCTCCAGCATAGAAAATAAACTGTTGGTTACTTTGGTGTTACGAACAGCGGCTGTCTGCCTAATACCAGCTAGGCAAAACTAAATGGGACGAATATTAAAGTATCGCTAGTAAATTTTTTTAATATAATCACCTCATATACATAAAGATAGATTTCAGCTATCTAAGACTGCTTTAAGCTTACCGGTAGGGCCTGGTCCAAATAGTTGAAGACTGAGATTTTGACGGGTAGGATTTCGCCGCGCTTGACGGAGGGTGGGAGCGTCAGTTCGGCGAAGAAGGGCGTGAAGGTGGTGATGGAGGACTTGTCGGAGATGCCCACGCCCTTCTGCGGGTGCACGCACACGGTCTTGCCAACCCACTCAGTCACGGTGTCGGGCAAGGTGAGGTCCTGCAGGTTCTGACCACTGTCTCTATAGGAGATAAAAATATCACTCAAAGAGGATTTACACAGACGTTTACTTAAAAAAGTGTTCAACCTCACAATTAAATAATTTATAAGTACAAATCCCGAAAATTCTAAGTCTATATGTGACATAGTATTTAATTTACAATCTAATATCTAACGAGAGATCGTCTATTTGGCCATAATGTGAAAATCCGAATTACAGGCGCTTATAACTGACGTTTGTTCCGAAAGATAATATATATATATATGTATAATATGCATATATATGTATATATATACATACATATACATATGTATATGCACATATATATGTACATGTATATATATGTGTATGTGTATGTGTATATATATGTATATATATATATGTATATATATATATGTGTATATGTGTGTATATATATATGTATATATGTGTATATATGTGTATATATATAATATATATATATATATATATATACATGTGTGTGTGTGAGGTGTGCCACATATGGAAAGAATACAGTAGAGATGATTATGATCGAAGTGGAAGACAGAGATAAGAAGAGCAGAAAGTTTGTGATAAATTATGTGCCTCCAAAAACAGCCTCGTGGGAAGAGAGTGAACATAAAAGTATGTTAGAAGACACAAGGATAACATTAAATAAGATCATGGAAAATGGAGAAAGAATAGTTATGATGGGCGACTTTAATTGCAAAGAAGTCTGCTGGGAAGAGATGACAGTAAAGGGTGGAGACGGCTAATGGGGAAATGTTAGTCGAGATGATTATTGACCATGCAATGACACAGTGGATACAGGAGAACACTAGGTATAGAAATGAAGAACCATCGCGACTAGACCTAATAATCACATCTGAACCTAGAATAGTGGAAAAGATTGAATATAAAACACCAATAAGTAAAAGTGACCACATATTGATTGAACTGGAACTAAATGAGGAGAAATACATGAAAAGAAATGAACAATATAGAAAAGGAAGAATGATGTATGAAAAAACAAACTTTGATAAAATAATGGAATTCTTTCAAAAAGAAAACTGGGAAGGAATATACAAAGAAGAAACAACAGTAGAAGAGAAATGGAATATTTTGACAAAAATTTATAAAAAAGGATTGGAAAAGTATGTCCCAAGACAAAAACAAGAAAAAGAATATGTAAAGTGCTGGTACAACAAAAGTTGTAGGGAGTTAAAAGACAAAAGAGATAAAGCTTGGACCAAATTTAAGAAAGACAAAAGACCTGAAAAATGGAAAATATATACTTGTTATAGAAATGAATATGTACAAGTGTGCAGAGAGGAAAAAAGAAAGTATGGAAAAGATGCCATAGAAAAATGTAAAGATCTACCAAAATTTTTTACAGATTTGTAAACAAACTGAAAAACAAACAAGATTTGGAGAAATTAAGAAAAGGAGTTGAATACACAGAGGAAATAGAAATGGCAGAAATTATGAACAAGCATTTTAAATCAGTGTTTACAAGGGAGAACATACAACCTGAAGAGATCGAATGGAAAGAGAAATTCCCCCCTATGAAAGAAATAGAAGTAACAAAGAATGAAATAATGAAACACTTGAGTAATCTTGATGTAAGAAAATCGCATGGACCAAACGAAATAGCAAACTGGATTTTGAAAGAATGCAGGAATGAACTAGCAGACAAAATACATAGCATAATAAACAGTTCCTTGAAAGAAGGAAAAGTTCCAGAAGATTGGAAAAAAGCAAATATAGTACCTATATATAAAGGGGAAATAAAGAGGACCCTACCAACTATAGACCAGTCTCTCTAACAAGTACAATAACAAAAATTTGTGAAAGAATCGTCAAAAGTAGATGGGTAAAATATTTAGAAAAAACAACAACAACAACAACGTGCTAAATCCAAGGCAATTTGGATTCAGACAAGGACGATCATGCGTCACCAATTTAATATGTTTCTATTCAAGGCTAATAGATATAATACAAGAAAGAGATGGATGGGCTGATTGTGCATTTCTTGACATAAAAAAAGCTTTTGATAAAGTACCACACAAGAAGTTGCTTAAGAAATTAGAAACCGAAGGAGGATTACAGGGCAAACTACTTAAATGGATGGAAGACTTTTTGCAAAAAAGAAAAATGAGAGTAGTGATAAGAAACAAACACTCAAATTAGGATGAAGTAATAAGTGGTGTTCCACAAGGAACAGTTCTGGCCCAAATAAAGTTTGCTATATATATTAATGATATGGATGAAGAAATTGAAAGTTATATGAGCTTCTTTGCAGACGATGCAAAACTATTAAAAAAAGTGAACACGGAAGAAGATTGCGAGTCACTACAGAGTGATCTAGATAAAGTCTGGGAATGGAGTAGGAAGTGGGAGATGGAGTTCAATACTAAAAAGTGTAGTATAATGAAATTTGAAAGAAGCAAAAACACAATAATAGGATAATATAAATTGGGAGAAGAAAGTATAAAAAAGTAGAAAATGAGAAGGACCTGGGAGTCATTGTTATGAATAATATGTCACCTGAGAAACAAATAAATAAGATTTTTGGTGAAACTTATAATCTAATAAGAATCAAAGTGGCATATACATGCCTGGATGAAGAAATGTTGAAGAAAATACTAATAACTCTGATAAGACCAAGATTGTAATATGCAACAACGATGTGGTCACAAAAAAAAAAAGAAAAAAAAAAGAAAATATATATATATATATATATATATATATATATATAATATATATATATATAAACTTGAAAGAATACAAATAGCAATTACAAAATTGGCAACAACACTCTCAAAACTATCATATCATATGAAGAGAGACTAGCAAAACTTGAGCTACAGACACCAGAGCAAAGAAGAGAGAGAGGAGATTTGATAGCTATTTACAGAATCATGAAAGGCATAGAAATTATTAATAGAGAGGATCTAATAAAATGGGATGATAGGAATACAAGAGGACACGGAAAAAAAATCAAGAAAGACAGCTATAGAAGAGATCTGAAAAAGAACAGCTTTCCTCACAAGGTAATAGACAGTTGGAACAAATTAGATGAGAAAGTAGTGTGTGCAAAAACAATACATGAATTCAAAAATAGTTTAGATAAAATGAGATATGAAAACGGGACACCACGAGCATAGCTCCCCTTCCCGTAAAATACAACTAGGTAAATACACACACGTAGACGGATTCACGGCGGAGATCGGAACTCCGGAGATGTGAAATTTTCATGGATTTTAACAACGATGGAGTACCTTTTTGTATTAGTAGGGAAGGGAAAAGCTCGTGGTGTAGTGGAAAGGTGATGAAAGGGGAGAAGGGGAGGGATTACTGAGGAAAATGGAAGGAAATGAGGTAGACGAACGGGCTCCCCCTGACGGCAGAACAAATGTAAACAAGAGGTATGGTGATGACGCAGGGGAAGTGGAAAACATCAGTAAAAGCATTAAGGTTAGGTTAGAGCGGATAGAGCAGAGAGTTGATGAATTGGAAGAGTTAAAGAAGGAGAACCAAACCATAACCAAAGAAATAGAAGAATTAAAAAGATAGTTAAAAGAAATAGATGATGAGAATGAGGAATTAAAGATGAATAATAAAGAGAATAAAGAGTCCATAGCAAAAGAAGTACAGGGTTGGAAAAAAAGTCCAAGAGAATAACAAAATTGTATTTAAGGATATAGTGGCACAACAGATGAAAGATCAAACTAAAGACACAATTATTAAAGTGATGAGAGAGAAGGAGAATATAGTGAGAGGCTTAGCGGATAAAAAGAAATGTATAATCATACTGGGATGGAAGAGAAGTATAATACAAATTGGACTACAAGAATAAAAGAGAAGGAGTAAGTAAATAAGATATTAGAAGTATTTCAAGAAGATGGAACAGAAACAGAGAAAGAAATTGAAGAAATATATAGGCTAAGGAAATACAATACAGATAAGACCAGACCAATCAAGACCAAATGCAGGTCACAAACAATAGCAGAGAGTATCTTAGCAAAAACAGGGAAACTAGTAAACAGTGAATAACTTAAACAGGTATGGATAAAAAGAGAAATGAATAAAGAGGAGATGAGAAATAAAAAAGACAAGCTAAAAAAAAAAAAAAAAACGAGAAAAGAACCGAGACAGAAAAAGAGAAATTCTATTTGAGAGTAATGAACATGAAAGTGAGAAAATGGTTCATAGCAGAGAAAAACGGAAGGGAAACAGAAAACATGTTGAAAGTAGCAGAAAATTGAAAATATCTTACACAAATATAGATGGCTTTATAACAGGCTTGAACGAACTGAATGATTACCTAAAGGAAAAAGAACCGGACATAATGGGAATGGTGGAGACAAAATCGAAAGGTCCACTACCACCCAACAGTGTAGGATATGGTGCATATATTTGTTGGATTAGAAACAGAGAGGTAAAACAAGGAGGTGGAGTTATGTTCCTGACTAAGAAGGATGTAAATGTTAGGAATGTTACATATGGAAAAAATAGAGTAGAGATGATTATGATGGAAGTGGAGGACAAGGATGGGAAGAGCAGGAAGTTTGTAGTAAATTATGTGCCTCCTAAAACAGTTTCGTGGGAAGAGAGAGAACACAAAAATATGTTAGAAGACACAAGGATAACACTAAATAAGATAATGGAAGATGGAGGAAGAATAGTTATAATGGGTGACTTTAATTGTAAATAAATCTGCTGGGAAGAGATAACAGTGAAAGGTGGAGACGACCGATGGGGAAGCGTACTACTTGATATGACTATAGCACATACAATGACACAATGGATAAAAGAGAATACTAGGTATAGAAATGAGGAAGAGCCATCGAGACTGGACCTAATAATCACACCAGAACCCGAAATAATGGACAAGATTGAATATAAGACACCAATAAGTAAAAGTGACCACATAGTGGTTGAACTGGAACTAAAGGAGGGAAAATACATGAAAAAAACGAACAATATATTAAGGAAAGATTGATGTATGAAAAAACGAATTTTGATCAAATAAGAGAATTCTTTCAAAAAGCAGACTGGGAAAGGACACACAAAAAGAAACAACAGTAAAAGAGAAATGGAATATTTTGACAAAAAAATTATAAAGGAGTGGAAAAGTATGTCCCAAGACAAAAGCAAGAAGAAGAATATGTAAAGTGATGGTACAGCAAAGGATGTAAGGAGCTGAAAGACAGAAGGCATAAAGCTTTGATAAAATGGAAAAAATACAAAATACCTGAAAAATGGAAAATATATACTAGTTATAGAAATGAATATGTACAAGTATGCAGAGAAGAAAAGAGAAAATACGAAAAAGATGTCATAGAAAAATGTAAATATCAACCAAAACTATTCTACAGATTTGTAAACAATAAACTGAAAAACAGGTAGAAGTTGGAGAAACTACGACAAGAATGAGTTGAATACACAGAGGAAATAGAAATGCCCGAAATTATGAACAAGCATTTTAGATCGGTGTTTACGAGGGAGAACATGCAACCTAGAGATATCGAGTGGGAGGAGAAAGTCCCACCTATGAAAGAAGTAACAAGGAATGAAATGATGAATCACTTGAGTAAACTCGATGTTAGAAAATCGCATGGACCAGATGAAATAGCAAACTGGATTTTGAGGGAATGCAGGAATGAGCTAACAGACAAAATACATAACCTAATAAGCAGTTCATTGAAAGAGGGAAAAGTTCCAGAAGCTTGGAAAATAGCAAATATAGTACCAATATATAAAGGGGAAACAAGGAAGGCCCTACTAACTATAGACCGGTGTCTCTTACAAGTACGATAGCTAAAATTTGTGAAAATTATCAAAACTAGATGGGTAAGGCATTTGGAAAAAACAACATACTAAACCCAATACAAATTGGATTTAGAGAAGGACTATCATGCGTCACAAACCTAATGTGTTTCTATTCAAGGTTAATAGATGTAATACAGGAAAGAGATGGAGGGGCTGATTGTGCATTTCTAGACCTGAAAAAAGCTTTTGATAAGGTGCCACATAAGAAGTTGCCAAAGAAATTAGAAACTGCAGGAGGAATACAGGGCAAACTGCTGAAATGGATGGAAGACTTCCTGCATGAAAGTAAAATGAGTGGTGATAAGAGACAAACATTCTAATTTGGATGAAGTGATAAGTGGAGTTCCACAAGGAACAGTTCTGGTCCCAATAATGTTTGCTATATATATTAATGATATGGATGAAGGAATTGAAAGTTATATGAGCTTCTTTGCGGACGATGCAAAATTGTTGAAAAAACTGAACACTGAAGAAGATTGTGAGTGGCTATAGAATGATCTCAACAAAGTATGGGAATGGAGTAGGAAGTGGGAGATGGAATTCAATATTAAGAAGTGTAGTATAATGGAATTTGGAAGAAGTAAAAAAAGAATAGTGGGATCATATAAATTGGGAAAGAAAAAAACAACAACTAGAAAATGAGAAGGACCTAGGAGTCATTATTATGAATAATATGTACCCTGAGAAACATATAAATAAGATTTTTGGAGAAACTTATAATTTAATAAGAACAATCAAAGTGGTATTTACATACCTTGACGAAGAAATGGTGAAGAAAATACTAATTACTTTGATAAGACCAAGACTGGAGTATGCAGCGACGACGTGGTCACCAAGTAAAAAAAAAAAAAAAAATGTATAACAAAACTTGAAAGAATGCAAAGAGTAATTACAAAACTAGCACCAACACTTTCAGAACTATCATATGAAGAGAGACTAGCAAAATTGGAACTACAGACATTAGAACAAAGAATGAGAGGAGACTTGATAAGTATTTATAGAACCATGAAAAGCATAGAAACTATTTATAGAAAGGATCTAATAATATGGGATAACAGAGATACAAGAGGACACGAAAAGAAAATCAAGAAGGACAGTTATAGAAGAGACTTGAAAAAGAACAGTTTTCCCCACAGGGTGATAGATGTTTGGAAGAAGTTAGATGAGAAAGTGGTGTGTGCAAAAACAATGTACGAATTTAAAAGAAGTCTAGACAAAACAAGATATGAAGACGGGACACCACGAGCATAGTTCCCATTCCCGTATAATACAATTAGGTAAATACACACACGACGGTCGAAGCGACAGCAAAGTATGGAACTCCAGGAAAACTCAAATTTCGAGGATCTCAACGACGAGGGAGTACCTTTTTTGTATTAGTAGGGAAGGGGAAAGCTCGTGGTGTAGTGGGAATGTGAAGAAAATGAGAAAGGGAGGGATTACTGAGGAAAATGGAAGGAAATGAGAAAGGAGACGAACGGACTCCCCCGGACGTCAGAGGGAATGTCAGCAAAAGGGCTGCAGACGACGCAGGTGAAGTCGAAAATATCAGTAAAGGCACTAAAACTAGAATTATAGATAAGAGCAACACAACAGAAAGTGGAGATAATAATTTCCATGGATTTAATAAGGGAGGGGATACCAACCTCCCCCGATTAGCAAGCCTAGAGGAAAAACTAGAGAAAATGATCGAACACAAGGAGGTTAGGTTCATCCAACTTACACGGATTACGCAAAGAGTTAATAAATTGGAAGAACTAAAGAAGGAGAACCAAAACCTAAATAAATAGAAGAATTGAAAAAACAGTTAAAGAAGTAAAAGATGAGAATGAGGAATTAAAGAATAACAATACAGAGAATAAAGAGTCCATAGAAAAAGAAATACAGGGTTGGAGAAAAGTCCAAGAGAAAAATAAAATTGTATTTAGAGATATAGTGACACAACAGATGAAAGAACAAACTAGGAACACAGTTATTAAAGTGATGAGTGAGAAGGAGAATATAGTAAGAGACTTAACGGACAAAAAAAAAAAAAAAAGTATTATTATAGTAGGGATGGAAGAGAAGCATAATCCAAATAGGACTACAAGAGTAAAAGAGGAGAAGGAAAAGGTAAACAAGATAGTAGTAGTACTTCAAGAGGATGAACAAGAAATAGGGAAAGAAATTGAAGAAATATATAGAATAGGGAAATACAATACAGATAAGACCAGACCAATTAAGGTTAAATTCAGGTCACAAACGATAGCAGAGAATATCTTAGCAAAAACAGGGAAACTAGCAAAAGGTGATCAGGTATGGATGAAAAAAGAAATGAATAAAGAAGAGGATGAGAAAACAAAACAACTAGAAGCTAAGGAAAAAAACGAGAAAAGAACAGAGACAAAGAAATTTTATTGGAGAGTAGTGGATATGAAAGTGAGGAAATGGTTCATAGCAGAGAAGAACGGAAGGGAAACCGAAAACACGATGGAAGTAGCAGAAAATTAACAGATAGCAGGACTCCTAATCCCATCCCCCGTCCCATTTTTGTTGCCTTTTACGACTCAAGTGGAAAGGCTTGGTGGTAGCATTCTCTTCCCCCCCCCATATATATATATATATATATATATATATATATAAGCAGAAATGTAGTAGCACATTTGTAAATGACACAGGAAACCCACAGTCGGAGAAAATAAACTTCGAAAAAAGAAGATTCCTATATTTCGGCTATCAACTATAGCCCTCTTCAGGAAAATACATAAGACAGAGGACAAAGGGGACCTATAAGCTACAGAAAGAAGAGGGAATGTGGACAGATGGCATTACTCAGGCGTGGGGTAAAATGGGGTGGTGAAGGAGGGTGAGGGTGAGATGAGGGGGGGTTGTAAGCTCCGTATCAGCCTACTAACTGCCGCGCGTGAAATAATGTCAGGAGTTCACTGCCCTTTAGATATGTTAATGTTGGGGCATTCCTCAATTAATGCTGATTCAACTATTTTTCTCCTGAAACCGCAGTGGGACTTGAACACTAATCTGTCCTTACCCCAGTCGAAAGAATGATTCTTATTTTTGACATGAAGAAATACAGCCGAGTTTTCTTGCCCATACCTAATTGACCTTTTATGGTCTGCCAATCTAGTGTTCAAGCCTCTCCCGGTTTGACCCAAGTAAACCAAATCACAATCTTGGCAGGGCAAACAATAAACACTAGGTGACTCTACTTCCTTCGGTTTTTGTTGAACATTCACAATTTGCTTACGCACGGTGTTAGGATAGTGATGAGCAATAGTGAGACGCTCATGAGGAAACAACTTGGTAGAAGAACTGATGGTTCTACTGTATGGAATTTTTTAGGATATCCTTAAAGAGCGGTGATAACTAGAGGGGACGGAAGTTTTAAAATGGTTGGCCCTAGCCTTACTGAGGGCTTGGTCCAGAAACCAAGGTGGATATGCTAACTTCTTAAGTTGACATTTGATCACTTCGATTTCATGGTCCAGAAGTTGAGGACTGCAGATCCTGAAAGCCCTCAAGTAAAGGCCAGAGGCAACATTTTTTTTTTTTTTTGTTTTTTTAATATTGTCAGGGTGATTACTAAAAAAGTGAAGGTAACTCCCTGAGTGGGTGGGCTTTCGGTACACTGTAAAATGTAAGTTATCTTCAATTCTTCTTATTAGAATGTCCAAGGGATTTGGTGTCCTTCCTCCCATTCAATTTTGAATTTTGAATGCCCCAACATCAACATATCTAAAAAGCAGTGAACTCCTGACATTATTTCACGCGCGGCAGTTAGTAGGCTGATACGGAGCTTACAACCCCCCCTCATCTCATTTATACCTCCCCTTTGTCCTCTGTCTTATGTATTTTCCTGAAGAGGGCTACAGTTGATAGCCGAAATATAGAAATCTTCTTTATTCGAAGTTTATTTTCTCCGACTTTGGGTTTCCTGTGTCATATATATATATATATATATATATATATATATATATATCGATTGATAAGAGAAAGATAAGTATGTATGGGAATAAATAGTGGTAATGGACTTGGAACTCTGCAGTGTAGGCCTTATAATGTGTTGCAGTCGCCTTTATTCTTATGTTCTTTAGTCGACCTACGGAATGACGACGAGGTCCCATAGCCAAGTTTCGGGGAAGTAGGTTCTGGCAGCCACGTGATCCTCGGATGGCCCACGGCCGGATGTTTCCCTAAAAATACCGGGCGAGAACAACACCAGAGGAACTGTTGGAGAGAGAAAACAGCGAAGGTCGTTTGATTCATCGATTAAATTGACGTATTATATACACACAAACTGTTCTCACATGATAATGATTATAAACTGGACAAATTTAGATTTAAAAAGGAAATCGGCAAGAATTGGTTTACTAATAGGGTTGTCGACGAATGGAATAAACTTGGTAACCATGTAGTAAGCGTTGAAACTATCAGTTGTTTTAAGAAACGATTAGACAACTTTATATATGGGTCTCTTGCAGTCTCCTTCATTCTCATATTCTTAGGTTCTTAAATAACCTTGTTTCTTCACACTCAGAGGAATTGCTTTATAAACATAGTATACGGAATATATATCTAAATGTATGTTGCATATCCCATTGTAAAGTGAAACTTTAAATTTCATGAATATTGACAATGCAGTACGTACCTGCGCGCGCGCGCGTTTGTGCGCGTTTGTGTGTGCTTGTGTGTGTGTGTATGTGTGTATGTGTGTGTGTGTGTGTTGCATGTGTGTGTGTTGCATATGCATGTGTATTGCATATGCATGTGTGTTTCACACGTGTATTCACCTAGTTGTATTTACCTAGTTGTATTTTACGGGAAGAGGAGCTATGCTCGTGGTGTCCCGTCTTCATACCTCATTTCTCTGCTGTCGTTTGTGACCTGAATTTAACCTTAATTGTTCTGGTCTTATATGTATTATATTTCCCGAGCCTATGTATTTCTTAAATTTGTTTCCCGATTTCAGGTTCATCTTCTTAAACTACTTCTAATATATTATTTACTTTTTCCTTTTCCTCCTTTATTCTTGTAGTCCTATTTAGATTATACTTCTCTTCCATCCCTGATATAATTATACATTTCTTTTTTCTGCTAAGTCTCTTACTATATTCTCCCTCCCCCTCATCACTTTAATAACTGTCTTAAGTTTGATCTTTCATCTATTG
Organism: Oratosquilla oratoria; assembly: GCF_046742065.1. Taxonomy (NCBI): domain Eukaryota; kingdom Metazoa; phylum Arthropoda; class Malacostraca; order Stomatopoda; family Squillidae; genus Oratosquilla; species Oratosquilla oratoria. The sequence goes on from NC_134778.1 coordinate 90,476,077, forward strand.
TGTCACTATATCATTAAATACAATTTTGTTGTTCTCTTGGATCTTTTCCAACCCTGTGCTTTTTTGCCATGGTTTCTTTATTCTCTTTATTATTCCTCTTTAATTCCTCATTCTCATCTTTTATTTCTTTTAACTGTTTTTTCAATTCTTCTATTTCATTTCTTTAGTTAGGTTTTTGTTCACCTTCTCCAATTCTTCTGATTTTTCAACTCTGCGCAATCCGTGTAAGTTGACCGAACCTATTCTCCCAATATTCGGTCATTTTCTTAAGTTTTTCCTCTAGGCTTGCTTATCGGGGGAGGTTGGTATCCCCCCTCACTAAATCCATGGAAATTATTATCTTCACCTTCAATTGTGTTGTTCTTATCTATATTTCTAATCTTTAAGTGTGTGTGTGTGTGTGTGTGTGTGTGTATTTACCTAGTTGTATTTTACGGGAAGGGGAGCTATGCTCGTGGTGTCCCGTCTTCATATCTCATTTTATCTAAACTATTTTTAAATTCATGTATTGTTTTTGCACACACTACTTTCTCATCTATCTTGTTTTAACTGTCTCTTATTCTGCGAGGAAAATTGTTTTTTTCACATCTCTTCTATAGCTGTCTTTCATGATTTTCTTTCCGTGTCCTCTTGTATTTCTATCATCCCATTTGATCAGATTCTCTCTATCAGTAATTTCTATGCCTTTCATGATTCTGTAAATAGCTATCAAATCTCCTCTCTTCTGTGCTCTAGTGTCTGTAGTCCAAGTTTTGCTAGTCTCTCTTCATATGATAGTTTTGAGAGTGTTGGTGCCAATTTTGTAATTGCTCTTTGTATTCTTTCAAGTTTTTTTTATACATTTTTTTTGTACTTGGTGACCACATCGTTGCAGCATATTCCAATCTTGGTCTTATTAGAGTGATTAGAATTTTCTTCACCATTTCTTCATCCAGGTATGTGAATGCCACTTTGATTGTTCTTATTAAATTATAAGTTTCTCCAAAAATCTTATTTATATGTTTCTCAGGTGACATATTATTCATAACAATGACTCCCAGGTCCTTCTCATTTTCTACTTTTTTTATTCCTTCTCCCAATTTATATGATCCTGTTATTCTGTTTTTGCTTTCTCCAAATTCCATTATACTACACTTTTTAGTGTTGAACTCCATCTCCCACTTTCTACTCCACTCCCATACTTTATTTAGATCACTCTGTAGTGACTCACAATCTTCTTCCGTGTTCACTTTTTTAATAGTTTTACATCATCTGCAAAGAAGCTCATATAACTTTCAATTTCTTCATCCATATCATTAATATATAATGCAAACATTATTGGGGCTAGAACTGTTCCTTGTGGAACACCGCTTATTACGTCATCCCATCTTAAGTGCTTGTCTCTTATCACTCATTTTTCTTTCTAGCAAAAAGTCTTCCATCCATTTAAGCAGTTTGCCCTGTATTCCTCCTTCAGTTTCTAATAAGCAACTTCTTATGTGGTACTTTGTCAAAGGATTTGTTTTAGGTCAAGAAATGCACAATCAGCCCATCCATCTCTTTCTTGTATTATATCTATTAGCCTTGAATAGAAACATATCAAATTAGTGACGCATGATCGTCCTTGTCTGAATCCAAATTGTCTTGGATTAAGCACGCTGTTTTTTTTTCTAAATATTTTACCCATTTACTTTTGATAATTCTTTCACAAATTTTTGCTATTGTACTTGTTAGAGAGACTGGTCTATAGTTGGTAGGTTCTTCTTTATTACCTCCTTTATATATAGGTACTATATTTGCTTTTTTCCAATCTTCTGGAACTTTTCCTTCTTTCAAGGAACTATTTATTATGCTATGTATTTTGTCTGCCAGTTCATTTCTGCATTCTTTCAAAATCCAGTTTGCTATTTCATCTGGTCCATGCGATTTTCTAACATCAAGATTACTCAAGTGTTTCATTATTTCATTCTTTGTTACTTCTATTTCTTTCATAGGGGGGACTTTCTCTTTCCATTCGATCTCTTCCGGTTGTATATTCTCCCTTGTAAACACTGATTTAAAATGCTTGTTCATAATATCCGCCATTTTTATTTCCTCTGTGTATTCAATCCTCCTTGTCTTAATTTCTCCAATTCTTGTTTGTTTTTCAGTTTGTTGTTTACAAATCTGTAGAATAGTTTTGGTTGATCTTTACATTTTTCTATGACATCTTTTTCATATTTTCTCTTTTCCTCTCTGCACGCTTGTACATATTCATTTCTATAACAAGTATATATTTTCCATTTTTTCAGGTCTTTTGTGTTTCTTCCATTTGGTCCAAGCTTTATCTCTTTTTTCTTTTAACACTACAACTTTTGTTGTACCAGCACTTTACATATTCTTTTTCTTGTTTTTGTCTTAGGACATACTTTTCCACTCCTTTTTTTATAAGTTTTGTCAAAATATTCCATTTCTCTTCTACTGTTGTATCTTCTTTGTGTATTCTTTCCCAGTTTTCATTTAGAAAGAAATCTCTTATTTTATAAAAAAAAAAAAAATCATACATCAATCTTCCTTTTCTATATTGTTCATTTCTTTTCATGTATTTTTTTTTCATTTAGTTCTAGTTCTATCAATATGTCACTTTTACTTATTGGTGCCTGGTATTCTATCTTTTCCACTATTTCAGGTTCTGATGTGATTATTAGGTCTAGTCGCGATGGTTCTTCTTCATTTCTATACCTAGTGTTCTCTTGGATCCATTGTGTCATTGTGTGGTCAATAATCATCTCAAGTAGAACATTTCCACATGAGTCTTCTCCACCCTTTACGGTCATCTCTTCCCAGCAGATTTCTTTGCAATTAAAGTCGCCCATCATATCTATTCTTCCTCCATCTTCCATTATCTTGTTTAGTGTTATTCTTGTGTCTTCTAACATACTTTTATGTTCACTCTCTTCCCACGAGGCTGTTTATGGGGGCACGTAGATTATTACAAACTTTCTGCTCTTCTTATCTCTGCCTTCTACTTCTATCATAATCATCTCTACTCTGTTCTTTCCATATGTGACACTCCTCACGTTTATATCCTTCTTAGCCAGGAACAGAACTCCACCCCCTTGTTTTATCTCTCTGTTTCTAATCCAATAATTATATGCATTGTGTCCTATGCTGTTGGGTGGTAGTGGACCTTTTAATTTTGTCTCAACAATTCCCATTATGTCCGGATCTTTTTCCTTCAGATACTCGTTCAGTTCATTTAGTCCTGTTATTAATCCATCTGTATTTGTGTAGGATACTTTTAACTTTCTGTTATTTCCATTGTATTCTCTGTTTCTTTTTGTTTCTCTCTGTTATGGTCCATTTCTTCAATTTCATATTCACTACTCTCCAGTAAAATTCTTGTTTTTCGGACTCCGTTCTGGTCTCGTTTTTTTCTTTAGCTTCTTTCCTTTTCATTTTTTCTTCCTCTCTTTCCTCTTTATTCATTTCTCTTTTTATCCATACCTTTTTATATTGTTCACTTGCTGCTAGCTTCCCTGTTTTTGCTAAGATATTCTCTGCTGTTGTTTGTGATCTGAATTTAATCTTAATTGGTCTGGTCTTATCTGTACTATACTTTCCGAGTCTAAACTTCTCTTCAATTTGTTTCATTATTTCAAGTTCATCTTCCTGAACTAATTCTAGTAATCTGCTTACTTTTTTCATTTTCCTCATTGATTCTTGTGGTTCTATCTGGGTTATGTTTCTCTTCCATTCCTAATATAATTATACATTTCTTTTTATCTGCTAAGTCTCTTACAATATTCTCCTTCTGTCTCAGCACTTTGATAACTGAGTCTTCAGTTTGTTCTTTCATTTGCTGTTTAATCATATCAGTAAATGCAACTTTACTATTTTCCTGTATCTTCTTTCACCCCTGTGCCTCTTTTGCTATTGCTTTTTTATTGTCTTTATTGTTCCTTTTTAATTCTTAATTCTCCTCTTTTACTTCTCTTAACTGTCTTTTTAGTTCTTCTATTTCATCAGTTAAGTTTTTGTTCGCCTTCTCTAGTTCTTCCAATCTTTCAACCCTTTCCGCAATTTTTTACAATCTACCGAACCTAATCTCCCAATGTTCGGTCATTTGTTCAAGTTTTTCCTCCAGTTTTGCCAGTCGGGGGAGGTTGGTATCCGCCCCCCCCCTCATTAAATCCATGGAAATTATTATCCTCAACTTCTATTGTGCTGCTCTTATCTATGTTTCTAATCTTTACATTTTTGTTACTCCCTTCATCGTTACTAAATTGCTCTGGCCCGCGCTTGTTTACATGGCGTCTGCCTGCCTAGACCAAGTCCTCCCCTTCCTCATTTCCTTCCATTTCCCTCAGTAATCCCTCCCCTTCTCCCTTTTCCTCACTTTCCCACTACACCACGAGCAATTCCCTTCCCTGTAAATACAATAGGTAGTTCCTTTGCGTCGAGATCCACAAATATTTCACTTTTTCTTCAGGACGTCAATCGTCGCCGTCCGTCCGACGTAAGTGTGTGTGTGTGTGTGTGTGTGTGTGTGTGTATTTGTGTATGTGTGTTTGTGTGTGTGTGTATGTGTGTGTGTGCGTGTGCACGTGTATGTGCGCGTGGGAGTTTGCGTGTGTGTGTGCGTATGTGTTCAAGTGTATGTGTATTTGTGTTTGGGTGCGTGTTTCAAAATTGTGCCTATGAGTGTGTTATGGATATGTCTATATATATTGCTCATATAATGCGTGGCTGTGTGCATTGTGGATGCATGTCTTGTGAGTGGCTATACGAAAGCATTGAACGAGAGCACAGGGTTACACCCAACCCGTTCAAATCCCAGTATTTAGAAAAAAAAAAAAGAAAAAAAAAATCGATATACCTCTTGACCCCTTGTCGGAGCTAGAAAGCACAGGTGATGTTTTGGTTATAAGAAATTCATGAATATGCTATTACCTCTGTAGCATCGACGCGTCTCCGTGGTCAGGTCTGTGAAGAAGAAGAGTCCAGATGCCTGGAAGGAAGGATCAGGTACTGTAGGTGAGGCCATTACATGAATATCTGGCACGCTGCCATTCTTCCCGATTGTACAGGTAATTTCTATTCAACACAATATGAAATAGTGAATATTTCTGTAAAGGTTTGCAACAAATTAGGCTTTAGATTTTACAAAGAAATGTATAGTTTTTTTCTCTATATGTAATATGTTATTCAACATCAGTGCTGTAGCCTAAATGTGGGTATTGAATATCTCAAACCTAACATTGTTATGTTCCACTGTACCAGTATAGATTTATTCTGTTCTTGTACAGAAACTACCTTGTAACTAATTGTTCTATTTATTTTCATCTTGCTAATAACTTTCATTTAAAGTCCTTAGCTCACTGTGGTAGAGATTTTCATATTTTCACTAAGTGATCTACACTTCTGCCACCCAACAACAATTGTGCCAAACGAAAGACCTCTTGAGAACCATATAAAGAGCGATACGTTGTTTCATTGTTAACCTTTACGCTTCACAAGACGTCTTCACAAGACGCTTCCTCAGTTACAACGAAAGGTTCAAGGCTGCTCCATTAGCTGCCCGAAAAAAAGAAAAGAAAAGAAAAAATGTGTCGCCTCACTTACGTCAAAAACCTTGCTCGAGTCGTCAAGATGAGTCTCATAATTATCACCAAACCTCCCGTAATCCGGAAACCTTAGTGACTCTTCATCCAATAGCCCTGCAGAAGAAATTTAAAATTATATGTCTTTCAAGACAATAATAAAAAAAGAAAAAAATCAGTGCTTAAAGTTACCGTACATGTGCCATTACGAATTGTAAACATCTAATTGTTATGATGGGCAGCTCACCTGAACTATGACATTCCTTGTATTCGGACTAATATATATATATATATATATATATATATATATATATATATATATATATATATATATATATATACATATA
>NC_134778.1:90486984-90491984 GCF_046742065.1 Oratosquilla oratoria
AAATATGCTTTAAGTCTTCTGAAAATGGCAAAGTAGTTTCGTCCTTTTAACATGATTGGTTACTATAGTAAAAAAACAGTGATATTGACTAAAATTTGGGTAACTTCCCAAACTCCCCCCTATTGGAAGGCTAGGACGGTACCCCGCACAGAGGACTTTGTAGCTTTGAATTGAATGAAACATGCCTTTGGTTGAACTTTGCTGGTGGCAGGGTTCGAAACGCCATCCCCTCGACTTTCGCCGAAAGTTACGACGCCCTTACCTTCCAATCCATTCTTTTTATCTTTCTTTTTCACGGTGTCGCTTTATCTGATTACGAAACATTAGACGGATATAAAAAAGAAAGAAAAATCCCAATTTTCGACAATAACCTTTTGAACAGAATAGTAGTTAGGGGCTTCGTAGTTTCGTAACCAATATAAAAAGATCAAAACAGGAATGTAATTTCTTTTCACTTGCCCTCATTTTTCAGGATGTATACTAAAGGCCTAGATATTATTCGCTTATTTAATTATTTGTAATAGTTACGTTTTTAATAGTTTGAAAACATTACAGTATCTTGTAAAAACAGGTAGATTGATTAAGCCACTTATATACGTATGCTACTTACAAAACAAATTATATTAAGTATGCTTGTATGCATATTTGTAAGCATGTGTGTATATATTATTATTATTATTGATAATCATCAAATGCTAAAATAAAATAATAAAATTGAAAACATCGATAAGACAAAACAAAACAATGCCAACAATAATAAAAGCAATAGCAACAATAGATAAAAACGATAATGTCTAATATTGCTAACGATAATGATAATAAAGAACTAGAACATAGGACAATAATGAATTATAATAGCAAATGATAATAACGAATGATTAACAATGATAGTAATACCTATTATCGTAATTATATCATATTTATCTTAACATAATTTCTTACTATTTCGTGCACAACTAGGGGGTAAGGCGTGGGATCAGTTAATTACCAAAGCTACAGAAGGAATTGGGTTCTGCTGTCAGGTTTAAAGTGGCCGGCTTTCCTGGTTCTGCTTTAGCAGCGTTCCAGCCCATGTTGACTTTGTTAGCCAGGCACTGACCGATGTCGATTTTGGCCAAGTCGGACACCACCTCACCATCGTCACGGCTGTACCACACAAGTACCTGTAAACCCAATGCCATCAAATGAGACGCGAGAACATAAAAAAGGAAGAAAATAAGGCAGAACAACACTATATATAATTACTTATTACAAATAAAACTTAGCAGAAACTATGACTTAAATATAACTGTTTACAATTGATCAGGTAAAACCTTCAAATAAAATGAAGATAGTAACAAAGATATCCAACAATTTAGCAGTAAATGAAAGTTCTACTTACTTTGGCAACTGGTGAATCTGCCTCTCCAACGTTGATTGGAATCTTGAGTGACCCAACCACAACACCTTCTGGCAGAACATTCTCCGATGAAAACGGACCATCTATGGGCACAGGTGAAGCCTTCAGTTGGTACTCTTTGGTATCTTGGTATCGTATCTGACCTCGTGATATGACCTAAGAGGGAAGTATCAAATATATTATTTTCAAACGTGTACAGACCTAAAGACATCATAGACATATCTAAATGCAGTTTGAGTAATTTGAGTAGTTTGAGTATCCGTCTACTCCTTGTACTTCTCCCCTCCAGCAGATTTGTCTCTGCATTTACAAACCTGGACTGTGATGTTAGCCTTGCTTTGATCTGCGGTGGCAAATAGGAGGTCAAGGGTGATTTGTTGCTCCGAATTACAGCCAATGTCGCTGCGCGGCACCCGAAGGAGTAGAGATGAATTGGAGGGGGAGAAGTACCTCTCAAAATCAAAGTATGCGTTACTTCTTTCCATGACCCGAGATCCATTGTGGAAGCCCTGGTAGTTGATCGCAGCGACCTAACATTGGCAGAGGAAGAAAAAGAAAATAACAGGTCAGGTTTAGAAAAATCCTTACTCAATCAGTTTTGTTGGGTTTTCAGAAATTATGAGTGATGTTAAGTAGTAGCTCATGAAGTGGACATTTGGTGAAAAACAAATCTAGCGTTTGTGTGAATCGTATTGTTGAGCTAAGTCTATCTTATTTCTCTTTTTCTGTAAAATAATGATAAATTAGGTCTATAGGACTCTGCTTATTGTCACCAATACAAATTATGAATGACAAGTGGCCTTGCTGTGGATGTTGCTGTCTTATTGCATTGCCTCTGACCCGGGGTGATGGGCAGGAAACAGGGATGACCCGTCATCCACGAGAAGCTAAGATGAGAGGAAGGGGAGGGAGGGGTGGTGAATGGGAGTGGAATGGGTGGAGATGAAATGATTGGGAGTGGAATGGGTGGAGATGAAATGAATGGGAGTGGAATTATGCCTTTTGACTTTGGCTACCTCCCTTGTAAAGGGGGAAAAGCACTTGACATATGTATAGCCCATAACCGCAAAAAGTATAACTAAATTCCTGAACAAAATGTATATTTTCAATAGCCTTGATGTAAAGATACTCACATCAACACCGTCTCTACCATATTCGGAGAAGGGGAACAGGTTGCTCGGAACATCGAATCTAATGATTCCATTGGCATCCGTATCAGCTGTCTTACACGTTCTCTCGGCACACACCTCCATAGGTTCCAGGGCAGCTGGAGTTCCATTCAAATGGGTTATTGCTACCTGTATAGCAAAAACAAGTGAAAGGTACTGAGTGTACTCTGACAACAACACTGCGACAATAAATGGTCTAGTTTGTATACTAGAGCTTGAATGTGACTCAAATTATACACGTTCCATACATTGACAAGAAATGCTGGGAACAATTTTGACAAAATATTCGTAGATGAACGATGAAGTCGACGTTTCGTCAAGGGAAATTTCAGTGCTAAGTCTCCATGAAACATGAGACTCTTCCTACCAACTTACCTCAACATCTAATGGAAGGAAAGGTTTGACAAAGGTAGTCTTGCTTGTAAGTTTCATATCTAATACTTCTCTGTGAACCGATTCATCTAAAGTAGTACTCTTTATCTCAACGCCGGTGCCTTCTTCAGTCACTGTGGCCGTTGCTTTGACCTGTTGGGAAGGAAACAGAAATATTGTACATTCAGTTATTCAAAGAGGATGCTCGCCGAGCGGATTAGAGCGTCGTTAGTTGTGACGGAGGTTCGTACCCTGCCACCAGCGAGTTGGACCAAGGAAAGAAAGGAAGGAAAAATAGTTGGTCAAAGCTGGCAGAGAGAGATCTTGGTCCCGGTCCTGAGATCGTGTTTGCCTTTAAGGGCTGCACCTCCAGCATGAGGAGAGGATGTTGATGGAATATGAAAATGCTCGGGGAAGAAACCCTTCCCGCCGTTCGTCTTACAGCAACGTCACGTACAGTCGATTCCAGTATTGTTTAAAAGTGTCATCCATTGTGTTGACACTTTGAAGTGACAATAGCCACCAGGAGAGAGCAGTGGTCACAGAAAACGGGAAATATATGTATGACAAAAAACGTCACAGTGATACACAAATTCAGATTACAAAGGATTACAATGGAAACCATGCTGACAGGGAACCTTTTGGTCCATTACTAGGTCGGATGCGGGAAAAAGTAGGTAAGTGAATAAAGCAAATAAATAATGACAAAAAAAAAAAATAATAATAATAATAATGTTTTATAATAAATCAATCTATGATAAAATATAAATAGATATTAACAAATGAATAAACAAGTAAAATAAAATTAAAATGGCAGGCATTACAGCATATTGCTTAGGCGCTTAGCTAAATGAATCTTAAAACTTCGAACTGTACTACATTGCACTGCCTTTGCAGGAAACTTATTACATTCATTTACTACACAGTTGGCGATGTCGTTTCTACCTACTTCCAGATTTGACTTTTGTGAAATGGTAGCTTTGGAAATGTTATGTGCCAAATATAACCCGCTGGTCCAACACGGTTTTAGAATGAATGGACGTACCTGATATGGGTTGCGTGTACTCTCTCCGGTAACCTCTTCAAACGTGAATTCAATGTCTACACAGCCCGATATCTGCAAAGAAAAAAAAAATTAGATCATTATGATGTTTTGTGATCAGAAGTAAGATAAATCTAGTTCCTAGTCACACAGGTGGAATCTAAACTTGACCTGAAATACAAATAGATAGATAACAAATTAATAAATAAAAAACAAATAAACAAAGAAAACAAGCAAAAAATAAACAACTAAATAAATAAATAAAATAGATAAATGAATAAGTAAGAAATGAATGAATAAATAAATAGATAAATAAACAAACAAACAAATAAATAAATTGATAAATAAACAGATAGATAGATAAACAAATAAATACAAAAGGCAAGCATCAGCAGCAGAGGACCGTAGGCTGTGGGGAGGCTTGGTGAAGGTGGTATTGGGTCTACAGGCCCGAGAACCACAAAAGTGAGCGAGAGTATATGTATAAAAGAAGACTTTTGGAAAATCTGCAATGGGGCACTACTTGGGAAAACGGATTAAACAGGACTTGTGCAACAGATAAGGATCTATGGGGATATTTCTTGTCAAGTAATACTCATATTTTCAACAAAACTGAAAGGTTAGTACACTTGTTTCTGCCGAGCTATGTGGCATTCTACGATGACAAATTGACAATCATTCAAGTAAATTTTGTTTCTAACGACACGTCAATGCATAGTTTCGTATTTGCAATAATATTGGGTCCAAAATATTTTCAGGTATTATTGGACTGATATTAATGAAACAAATGTAATCAGTGATTTAGGTAGAAGGAAATTCTAAGCGGGCGATGAATTGGAGGAAATCATCATTAAGGCTACGATTAACTATTCCCAGTTTCCAGTCATTGTTCTTATTGAATAATGTTTTGACACAGTCCAAAGGGATTTCTCCCCAGCATCTCTTTTTCCGCGAGAGGGAACGGAGAGAGGAGGGGGGGGTGTCGTCGATTATATGAAGCGGCCTTGCTGCAGATGTG
>NC_134778.1:90496984-90516984 GCF_046742065.1 Oratosquilla oratoria
GTGTGTATGCGTGTGTGTTTGTGTACGATGCTTTTTACATAACATATTAAAATATTTACTATAATGTCCCTTCATAACGGACTTGTCAATTTTTGAACATCTCTCTCAAGATTAAACATATAAAGAACGCACCATGATGCGAATTTTGAGTAAATGTGAATCTCCTTTTCTTTGGTTTGCTACTCGAAGACCACTGTCAAGTCTATTTTCTACATCTCGTGCATGAAGACATCACGATGCAACCTTTTACCAACCTTACCCTACTCTAAAACATGATTCTATCCAGAGTTTTTGCGAAATACTAGACAATATTATTCAGCGTTGATTAGTGTACAATTAAGACAAAAGAATGTGAAAGTTCTTACCTCCTCGACTTCCTTGTTCAGTCGGAACTGGAGGTGGATGAGGCCCCTGGCGTTGTCCACATCAAGCCACTGCTGGATGCGCGTACCCGAGGGCGTGTCCACGTGAACGCTCCGGTACTGTTACCAGGTATGGTGACCAGGAAGAAAAATCAACAAAGAACTTTATTACATATAGGGATTGATGATTCGGTTTAACGTTGTAAAGCTTCCCCGTACTAGGAGACTATAATGGTGCCCCTTTACAGAGGACTTTGTAGCATTGAATTTAATGAACCATGCCCATGGTTTAAGTCGGCAGGGTTCGAACCGCCACCACCTCGAATTCCGTCGCTATCAGTTACGCCCTGACCTGCTCGGTCAGCGAGCATTCTGTAGAGGTATGGTTATTTACAAAATTCTTCTAGCAAAGTACTTGAACCGTCTCTAGGGAAATGGCTGAAATATGGAAACATGTTGCACAGGTTTGCACAGAGAAGTGGCAGCAAGTCTTGGAAAATCTAGAGCCCAATGAGACAGTTTGTAAGTTCTGTGAACTTAGGCAACAAAGCATGGTGTGCAGTACATTTAAGACAATGTCTAATTGGAATCTTTTGCAAGCACCAAAACATATTAAGACATTTTCAGTTACAGATTGTCCATAGTATGCCAATGTCGTATGTTCTTTTGGAAAAGAACATAGGACAACACGAGATATAGAGAAAAATAGTCGCAGTTAGTGTCTATGAAATGGAAAAGTGGTAAGTTAATATTAACAACAGATACGAAGGTAGTCAGAATCTATCTATAAACTAATAAAATAATTCCTCTTGATATCGAAAACTGGAAATCCCTCAAGGGTACACGTCCCCTCCAGCCCTGATTGGCTGAGGGAGTGGTACCGTGACGGGAACGGAGACGACTGATTGGCTGAAGTCGCTTGCGAGCAAAGCGAGCTCGCCCGAAGGTACAAGCTCCGTGTAACGGGGTCGGGCGCAGCCCGTTGCTCGTTAGAAAAAAAAAAAAAAAGGCATTCCTCTACAAGTGAAGATCTATCTCCGACCATAAAGTGTATATGAAAAAATTGAACTATACCTAGGAGAATTCGAAAACACTTAAAGGTGATCTAGAATTAGATATCTAAGATCAAAATGCTAGATTGTTTTAATTTTTCTTAGTGACTTCCATAAACGAAGAGATAATCACTGATATCTTTTCAAGGTTCACAAAGGTATGTCATTTCAATTCTGAGCATCTCTGAAGTTTTGATGGAATATTTCAGATTCATAAATACAAGATTGAATAAATCTTCAGGAAGTAATTTTACAGTCTTCATTAAGATCGTGGACTTACATTATCAACGTCAATACGAGCGGTGGAGCCCTCAACTGTGAGGACTCTGAAGCGGACGGTCTGTCCAGGCAGGTAAAGGTATTTGTCCGTTTGGATAAAAGTTCTCTGGCGTTCATTCGCAAGGTCCAAAGATCTCTCGTGCGAAACACTTTGGCCATCTACGTTGCCCTCGAGGATTATATTGGTGGTAGAAGCTTGGCCAGAATGATCTTTCGGGGGAGTCACCTCGTAGCATTTGCTAGTCTGCCCTGTTGAAAAAAGCAAAGAAATATATTATATATATATATACATATATATATACATATATATATACACATATATATATACATATATATATATATATATATAATGATTATCTGGTTTTACGTTACAAAATCCTCCTATTAGGAGACTAGGGTGGTGACCCCTACAGAGGACTTTGTAGCGTGAAATTTAACTAAATATGCCTTTGATTCAACTTCGTCAGTGACAGGGTTCGAACTGTCATCACATCGACCTTCGTCGCAAGTAACGACGCCCTAACGGAGTCCCGACGGCCATAATGACATAGAAAAAGGACGTAGCCTATAGTTTCAAAGCAAAGTCAATGTGACTACTATAACAAGTTCCCCAGTGACCACACTTTATACACTGCAGTATTACATATACCAAAGGCTTTTTCCTCCTTACACGGGGGGGTAGCCAAATATATAATGCAGCAGCTTACAAACTCACCCTAATACTCTGCAGCTTTCGGTATTAAGTATGACCATATCGATGAAATCTGTACGATCATTGGTCCGAATGGTAAATGTGGATATAAAGTAATTCCTATCTAGGTACTCATTCTTCGTGCACGAAAAATTGTAGCCTCGAGACGACAGAATCATTAGGATTCCTTCACCAGCACATATTCTTCTAAATGTTATCTAACAAGCTATGCTTTACTCCTGGTGTATGAACTGTCTCATCTGTGTTTACAGTAATACACTCCCCTTCTTGTCCAGCCGAGTCCAACAACTTTTAGGATGAACTTGTACATCAAACCAACCAACCCTAGATTGTGCCTTACTGGAAACAGTGAGAGACCTCAACGATACAAAGACTACCACTCAGAGCATGAATCGGATAAGACTATAAATAAATATCTACCATAAGTCCCACATGCAATCCGACTATAAGACTGTTGAAAGAATATATGATGTCTGGTGCGATAGAGAGGACGTGGGAATTACTGGTTGTGGGGGGAATTACTGAGAGAGTGAAAGATTTGGGAAAACACAATGATATAGTCTTCCTGGCAGGTGTTAGAGTTAGTGAAACATTTGATAAGCTTGATATGCTCAGAATATATACAATCCTCTATTATCCAAACTTAGAATATGTCAGACGTATAGTTTCATTAATGAGGTTCAAAATTTTTACATTTATGATACGAATGCCAAGTGCTGCCACTTAGCATTCAAGATAGTTTTCATCCCAATATATACACAATGCTAGAACTAATTTTTGTATAAAAATGGAAATATAAATGACAAACTGATTTTTGTGTTTTCCTTTATAAGGCCGAACGTAACGATGCAATGACGAGACTGATTTATGTCATGTAAACACTCACATGTATCATAACTGATATGACACGTGCCTATTCACGTGACTTCAGTTGTAAATATAAAATCTGATATAGATTAAAAATATGTAATTACTTCTATACATCATAGGATGAAAACTGAAACAGTGCTATTTCAGTTAGTTTTGTCAACATTACTCCCCGTACATGGTTCATGCAACATTAGTTTTAGTTTTTGATTTGTAAATGCCAGATAATCTTGATACGAATTCCTGGTTACTGCCAAACGATTTTATTTGATTGAGGATCATGTGTTAAATCATTTCTATGAATGGAATGTGCGATGCAGTTTAACCCATGGGTTTACTGTGACTATCGAGGCGATTCTATTTGAGGGAAGCCCCAAGTTGAAGGTTTAGCCTCTCTGCATTCCTTAACTGACGTTCTGTCTTCCGTCTAGTTATCTAATTCAACCAAAAGAACCTTTCATATAGTGAAAGTTATAAGCAACCGTTTTCTCTAAGCACATATAAGTGATAATAGCCCTTAATACAAGATGAAATAGATAATATGAGCATAAAATGTAAGAGTCAATTAAAAAATCTGAATATATCAAGTAAATGGAGGATTCATCAACCCGCTTGATAGCTGCATTGTACAGCCGCGACAAGTCACGTGACTTGTCGCGGCTGTACAGCTGTATCGTGGTTTCCTTTCAATTCCCAGAGAGCAGACTTTGATCTGGAGATAATGAGAGAGCTGTATTAGTATTCCCATGTTGTGTTGCATCTGAACATTTGAACATAATGATGAAGGAGAGTGCAAGGGACCATAAGGCCTATACTAGGCAGTACCATGTCCATTACCACCTATTATCCTCATCCATAAAGTTATCTAACCTTCTCTTAACGCAACCGATGGTTTCACCGCTCACTACATGGCTACTAACCACTCTATTGGTAAACCAATTCTTGCCTATTTCCTGTGGATGTCGTCAAGAAGACCATATAACTAAATGACAGTTTCACCCACCTGCTATTCCGTCTTAGCATTGTGTTAATCTAAACAGAGAACTTTGGTAATATTTCTCTAGATACCTTCCCTTATCGAACACCTGATGATGCATTTTCCTATCTGTACGTTTCTGCTCTTTTGTGGACCTCTCTCGTGCATATCACATTGCAATTTTCGGTATTGAACAACATTTATTACTCTCGGCTCCGGTAAAAACACGTGTGTACCGTTTGTGTTTGTGTTTGTGTTTGTGCGTGTGCGTGCGTGTGTGTGTGTGTGTGTGTGTGTGTGTGTGTGTGTGTGTGTGATTCATTATGGTCTTGGATTACGTGTTGGACTTGTGATCGACAGCTATTTCCCTCCAGGAAGAGAGCTCAGAGCTCATATAGGACCGATATGTGGGTAATCCTGTGACCTTACATGTGCGTGTGTGTGCGTGTGTGTGCGTGTGTGCGTGTGTGTGCGCGTGTGCGCGTGTGCGCGTGTGCGCGCGTGTGTGTGCGTGTGTGTGCGTGTGTGCGCGTGTGTATGTGCGTGTGTGTGCGCGTATGCATGCATGTGCGTGTATTCACCTCGGATCTGCTGCAGCCTCTTTTCGAGACAGCCAGACACCACCCTACGGCAGTGAGCTCAGAGCTCATTATTAGCAGATCTCTGGGTAGGTCTGAGACCACTCACACTCCACACACCGGGACAGCAAGGTCACAACTCCTTGACTAACGTCCCGTACCTACTCGCTGCTAGGTGAACAGGGGCTACACGTGAAAGGAGACAAACCCAACTTGTCTCCGCCCGGCCGGGGAATCGAACCCCGGTTCTCCGGCTTGTGAGGCCAGTGCTTTACCAATTCTCCACCGGGCCGTGTGTAAAGTGTGTGTGTGCGTGTATGTGCGCGTGTGTATGTGCGCGTGTGTATGTGCGCGTATGCGTGTGCGCGCGTGTGTGTGTATGTGCGCGTATGCGTGTGTGCGTGTGTGTGCACGTATGCGTGTGTGTGTGTGTGCTTATGTGTATATGTGTGTGTGCATGTGCGTATGTGCATGTGCGCGTGTCTGTGTGTATGTGTATGGGCGCGTATGTATGTGCATATTTGTATGTGTGCGTGTGTATGTGCGAGTCTGTGTGCATGTATGTGCGTGTATGTACGTGTATGTGGATGTATGTACATATGTGTGTGGATACGGTACAGATAGGAAAATGTATCATCAGGTGTTCGATAAGGTGGTGATGGATACGGAACTACCTAGTGTAGGCCTTATGGTCTCTTGCAGTCTCCTTCACTCTTATGTTATGGTCTTATGTGTGTGTATGTGCATGCATGTGGGTGCGTGCGTGTGCATGCATGTGTATACAAGCACATGCACATGTATAAAAGCTTCAAACTCTCGTGCAGAAGGGGTGGTGGTATTAAAGCCTACTTTTGCTTTCACTTGTCGTAAGAGAAAATCACGACATGAAAAAAAAAAATGCAGTTTTTGTCATGCCCACCTTCGGCAATTGGCAGTGGGGACGACGTGCCGTTCTCCCTGCTACTTGCTGATTGTAAGGTGACCTTTAGGTGCTCATTGGCCCTGCCCACGGTGTTCACGTGATACAGGCAGATCGTATTTGGAATCCCAGCCGTCCATCTCCTTGGGGTCGTAATGACATAACTCCTGAAAAATGAAATGATAACTCAGTTTTACAATGCAATGTTTCATTTTTAAAGTGGGACACCGCTAATGTGAGTTGCGATGAACGAAAAAAAAAAAAAAAAAAAATCACACTTACCTCCTGGTGACCCGAAATCCATTTTTGATATGCCCCGTAGTCATACAAAAGTATCTCACGCATCCGAACAAGATGAAAAGAATGTGTATTAGAAAGTGATCTAATCATTTGTTATCAACACGTGGAAGATAAAACTGGAAAGATATATTCTCTGGCTACTGATAATAGGCTACTGATAATACCTAACGTTGAACTTCGTGTGTACTGAGAGTACTTGAAATCTAAAGTGTCCTTATCTTAAGAAAATTCGTACATGGAAGGTTAGAGAGAATTAATGACTGTATTCTCGTTGGACAGCTGTTCTGTTTGACATGGAGGTACTCCAATTTACCCACCGTCAGTGTGACGCATTCATACATGTATAGATACATACGTATACATGGATTGAATCTATACATATAAATGCATACATTTATTCATACATATGAATGCATAGATTTATTCATGCATATACTATACATGCATACATTCATGCATACCCATACATGCATACATTCATGCATACCCATACATGCATACATTCACTCAGATATACCTGCATACACATTCATATATATATGCGCACGCGCACGCACGCACACACACACACACACACACACACACACACACACACACACACACACACACACACACACACACACACACACACACACACACACACACACACACACACACACACACACACACACACGACTCGGTGGCGCGGTTGGTAGAGTTCTCGACTGTTACTACGGCGGTCCGGGTTCGAATCCTGCCCAAGGCTGAAATAATTTCAGTATCGCTGCGCTTCGAGTCATTACTCCAACTCTCGTGGGCAGGGAGTTGGGGGTGCTCTGAGCTCTCTTCCGTGAGGTAAATAGCTGTCAATCACGAGTCCAGCACGTGATCCAAAGACCAAGGTGAATACACACTAACACACGCACACACACACACACGCACAAACACACACACACACACACACACACACTCACACACACACACTCTCACACACACACTCTCACACACACACTCACTCACACACACACACACACACACACACACACACACACACACACACACACACACACACACACACACACACACACACACACACACACACGACTCGGTGGCGCGGTTGGTAGAGTTCTCGACTGTTACTACGGCGGTCCGGGTTCGAATCCTGCCCAAGGCTGAAATAATTTCAGTATCGCTGCGCTTCGAGTCATTACTCCAACTCTCGTGGGCAGGGAGTTGGGGGTGCTCTGAGCTCTCTTCCGTGAGGTAAATAGCTGTCAATCACGAGTCCAGCACGTGATCCAAAGACCAAGGTGAATACACACACTAACACACACGCACTAACACACACGCACTAATACACACGCACGCACGCACATACACACGCACGCACGCACACACACACACACACACACACACACACACGCACGCACGCACGCACGCACCCACACACACACACACACACACACACACACACACACACACACACACACACACACACACACACACACACACACACACACACACACACACGAGGATATTGTAATGGTCTTACAAAATATTCACACAAATGGTAGGACTACATTAGACTAAATAAGGATGCAGATAGAATAAAGGTCGAGAAATGAGATACAATTTCATACAAGTTTTTTACTGCCTACCTGAAAGTAATTACACCGTGTGACACATTTTTTGTTCCCCGGTTCTAAGCGTCATTTCCTGGTTTATATCCCATGGTTATAAAACACTATCAAATCAGAAGTTTGGGTTTGTGATCAGGACTTTGATATTTATTTTTTTTTCCTATTTTTCAAGATCTCTTTTATTTGTTCATATAATGAAATCAACAGTATATATCTATTTCATGACAAGCTTATCAAAAACAAATAAGTATAAACAAATGACAGTTATAAAGAGACTTAAACATTTCAGAAATGACTGGATTTCCTGAATTTGCGCTTGTAGTCCAGGTCACACTCCCACACCAGCCCCCAGATATAGTTTTCCACCATTTTCTTATTGCAGTGGCCCTGGTACCTCCGCTCTATCTCCTTCACATCTTGGTGGAATCGCTCGCCTTGTTCTTCTGAGTAGGCGTCCATATTGTCCTTGAATTTGTCCAGGTGAGCGTCCAGCATATGAAATTTAAGGAACATTCTGCATCCCAGAGCGCCAAAAGCCTTTACCAGATCCTGCACAGGCTGCTGATAATTTTCAGCTCTGTGGTTGCCCAGGAAGCCCTTGACAACTGCTATGAAACAGTTCCATGCTGTTCTCTCAATCCTACTGAGCTTATTGGAGAACTCTGTAGACTCAAGCACACCTTTTTTATCTGAGGTTCAACAAAAATTCCACATTAGATTTTGGTCTCTGATAACTTGAGGAAGAACTGAAGAAGGTATTTAAAAGCGACTGGATCCTGGTTGAGAGCCTTCATGAACTGCATCAGACCCAAATTAATGTGCATTGGCAGTATGAGCATAATCCTGGGATCAACCAGCGGCTCCCACATGATTTCCGGGTCCCAACTACAAATTCTGTTTACTGCTCCCAGTTCTTCCTGTTGTAGTGGTCAGAGGTGGCTCTGCTGACCCAAAGGCAGAGGTAGTATTGGAATTTGATAAAGCCTCCCTGAAGACCAAACAGGAAAGCCACCATCTTAAAGTCTCCAATGATTCCCCAATTGTACTGGTTATGTTTCAGAGCATCCAGGAGGACTTTCACGCTGTGGTAGTGTTCCTTCAGGCAGACTGAATGGGCTATGGGTAGCGTCGGGAACTTGTTTCCATTGTGGAGGAGGAAAGCCTTCAAAACTGTGGTAGAGCTGTCTATAAAGAGCTGCCACTCCTTGGGCATAAACGGCACCCCAATAATGCTAAACAGTCCAAGAACATCATGGCAGAAGCAGAGGCCATCCCTAAGAGTGTAAAAGCCTAAGAAAGGTTCGTGTCGACTTCTCTGACTTGTCACCTGCACCTCCTCCTTGACCAAGTTCCACTGCTTCATCAGGGAGATGAATAGCTCTGTATTGGACTTGTTTGTTTCTTTTTTATTTGGAAAGTGAGGAACTTTCTCTGGTGCCTCAGGCAAGTAGAATAAGTTCACTTCTAACCTTACAAATAAAAGACGAACTCATTAATCCCTTTTTCTTCTCGCCGAGCCATCCCGCTACATTTTCATCACCTGACCTTTGCAGATGCACTTTCATTTCAGAGGTGCCAGATGACTTGTATGATGTATTGAGCGATCTTAACAAGGAAAGACTCAGAGGTTTGAAAATGAACAAGAATGAAGCCAAAGCAATGTTCACCTCTTAAGTCCAAACTAAAACTATCATAATCGATGGTGATATTAAAGATGAGGAATATAATAAATTTTGTCATATGGTGAAACTGACGAAAAGTCATGAAAATGAACAAAAAGTTGTATCACAGCAGTTTGGGATATGTTTGGTGAATATATAAATAATATATTTTACTTATGTAAAATAATATATCTACTTGGATAAAACTTAGAAATTGGCTAAAACAATGGAGACATAGCTAAGGAATGCACAGAGTGATGGAAAGATCGGTGCAGGGAGCGACGCTGAAAGGAAGACGAGAAGTTAGGTAAGAGTGAAGAGACTGTGGAGGCGATGAATGAGCTATATGAACTTGGGGATGCCAAGTAGTCAGTAAGGAGGATAGGAGAAGGAATAGGTACATTACTGGCATGACACAGTGAGTAATGAGTTGTGGGACTGGGTAGAAGGTGAAGTGACGGGATAAACAAGTTTACAGGAGTGACGTTGCAGAAGTTGGCGCAATCGTGAGATTCTTGGAAGACGTTGCGAGGGGCCTTTATTCAGAAGTGGAGCCCAAGTAGCTGGTTGACTGATATGCATACCTGGGTCTGTATTATTCACGCGAGGTAAAATTTGTGAAATTCTTAACATCTCGTACGGAGGACTATGTCAAGCAATTATGTTTCCGATAGGTATAACCACTATGACACATTTTTGCGTATCGTGTCCTATCTGATGTAAATATTTTGTGAACTACACCCATACTTCCCCAACCTATTCTGTGGGACTTGTGGTCAAAAGGTTAAAAGCGTGTGGCATGAGGCAGGCAGCCAGTCACGCAACCCATCCATCATTTTTATTTATTCATTTATTTCTTACACAAAGGGAGTATTTCCACTGTAACATGTATCGATACGAAAGGACTCAATAACGACAAAATACGATAAAGGTTTAACGATGTGTGAAGTGGTAAGCAAAGCAAACCATCCAGTTTTGTTTATTTTTTCGAGGTGAGAAATGAAGAAAAAAAAAATCATTGCATACCTGCAGTGATCATATACATACCTTTCCTTGAATATTCCATATATTCGCCTTATGGTTAGAGATCCTAGCAACGTTACAATTACATATGAACTTTGCGGGATACTACTTCAGCAGCTAAATGAAACTGGCTGGAACTATTCAGAATAGAATCTGTATACAAGGTAATGAGGAAATTAGGACCACTCTTTGTAAAGCTGTTACACCAAGCAATGTTCGATTAGAAAGTACATTCCTAGCTGAATATAAAACAGTCACACTTTTCCTCTCCGGCGGAATGGTAAGTCCATTAGAAAGCATAGGCAATTCTCGATCCCTTATTGACGCCTGAGTGTGTACAAATAGATAAATAAAACAATATCAATAACTATTATGGATGATCATAAGTACATAGTTATTCTTAGTGAGAAAATTACAGAACTAACACAGTAAAAACTAAATGCACGTAAATCAAAAGTGTGTATTAGCAAGCTAAATCTTATGCACTTTTAGTTAATATACAAATGTCAGCCTTCGATTCCAAAAGTTCAGTCGACTCCTCTCGACGTCTGTCGATCTCCCTCAGAGTCAGCCACAGATATCTGTCGACATCACTTTGGAAACCACTGGAGTCTGCATGGGAGCTGTCTCGGAGACCCCGTGGGCACTGGTGCAGGCTTGTGAGGGAAGCAACGCGCTCCCTGGCGTATACCTCCAATTGATGAATGATGAATGATGAATGATTCATGATTCATGATTCATGATTCATGATCGATGATTGATGATCGATGATGATGATCGATGATGATGATCGATGATGATGATCGATGATGATGATCGATGATGATGATCGATGATGATGATCGATGATGATGATCGATGATGATGATCGATGATGATGATCGATGATGATGATCGATGATGATGATCGATGATGATGATCGATGATGATGATCGATGATGATGATCGATGATGATGATCGATGATGATGATCGATGATGATGATCGATGATGATGATCGATGATGATGATCGATGATGATCGATGATGATGATCGATGATGACCGATGATGACCGATGATGACCGATGATGACCGATGATGACCGATGATGACCGATGATGACCGATGACGATCGATGACGATCGATGACGACCGATGATGACCGATGATGACCGATGATGACCGATGATGACCGATGATGACCGATGATGATCGATGATGACCGATGATGACCGATGATGACCGATGATGACCGATGATGACCGATGATGACCGATGATGACCGATGATGATGATGACCGATGATGATGATGACCGATGATGATGACCGATGATGATGATGACCGATGATGATGATGACCGATGATGATGATGACCGATGATGATGATGACCGATGATGATGATCGATGATGATGATGACCGATGATGATGATGACCGATGATGATGATGATGGATGATGGTGATGGATGATGATGATGGATGATGATGATGGACGATGATGATGGACGATGATGATGGACGATGATGATGGACGATGATGATGGACGATGATGATGGACGATGATGATGGACGATGATGATGGACGATGATGATGATCGATGATGATGATCGATGATGATGATCGATGATGATCGATGATGATCGATGATGATCGATGATCGATGATGACCGATGATCGATGATGACCGATGATGTCTTAAATCATGCGTAGAATTGTGTGGTTTGTGTCACGTTACACGTTGAATAATATACAACGAAAGACCAACAATACCTGTATTAAAGATGGATTTGTAAAAAGGGGTCTACTTTGTGAAATAAGTGGGAAAAGGATGTAGTTTGCGAAGTGTACTTGCTATCACTTATCTTGTGTGATTTGTCAAATCACACATCTGTCCGTATATCTTTAGAAAAGTGGTTCATCACTGGTTTTATCCAGACGAAAGTCTTCTGAACAGAAAACTCAAAACTCAAAGCTAAACCACAGGAAAATGTTCGAATAGAAAGTGAAAATATTTTATCTACAGTCATCTAAGCATACATGAAGGTTTCGTTGCGATGCGTTCGGTGTAACTTGTTACATCATCATTTGAATAGCTTCAGGCTTTCCAGCAACTTCTCAGAACCATATGACGTCACCAGGGATCTTGGAACGAAACTGGTGGAGTCATTCTGCGTCTTATTGTATTTTTTTTTTTTTATGGGTGCTGTCGTTGTTATACGAATCCGTGGGAGAGAGATCTTGTGGTGACGTGGTGAAGCCATGTGACCTTGTGGGTAGTTTTAATATCGACGCGTGCAACTCTGTACGTGCATCCTTTACAGCGAGACTGCAGCCACAATAATTACGGGTCTTGCATGCCTGTATTTCCGTGCCAGTAGAAGGTAAATGAACATACGTGCTTTTATATTTTTGTAAATGCACGTCGAAAGTAAGATGGGATAAAACGTGGGTCTATTGCTACAGCTAGTTCTAAAAAGGTCTTAGCCCTTCCAGTACGTCATTTGGTTGGAAAAAAAAAGTAGGATTTCAAATATATACGTTCACAAATAGCAATTTAAACCTGCTATGCTGTATTAGTTTGACCAAATTTTGGTAGTTATCATTTATGATTATACCAAAAGGCCATCCGCGTCTGTAATGATGTAAATGGCATCCGAAGAGCAACATTCTGGACAGGTTTCAATGGTTAAGGGTGAAAATAAGCAAGAACTGGTTTACCAATAGAGTGGTTAACAAATGGAATAGAGTTAGATACCATGAAGTGGGCGCTGGAGCAATTTGTAGTCTTAAGAGAAGGTGAGATAACTTTATGGATGGGACATGGAACTGCCTAGTGTAGGCCTTATGATCTCTTTCAGTCTCCTTCATTCTTATGTTCTTATGCCACTGTCAGCGATTAACATGAATCCTAAGAATAACATCTGTACCTAATCGATATGTGAATAGCTGTACCTCAACCGCATTCGTAGTCAAACGTCTTTGGCACATGGCAACATATACGCTCAAAGATAAAGACATCAGTTTGATGTTATCAGGTATCCTCAGGCTCGCTAGGTTACATTCATTGATGAGCTTTTTTTATGATAATTGAATGGAAAAAAACGAGTTTTTCTTTATAGAAATTTCCGAGTAGATCTTTGCTAGTAACTCTGATCCACATGTTGAAAGGCGAGATCGGTTGCAAGAATTCAGCATGATTTTTCGTTTATTTGTTTATTATTATTATTATTATCATTATTATTATCATTATTTTTTGTGAATAATACTTGATAGACTTTTGTGAACCTAGCAGAAATTCGGTCGATTTATGCGCTGGAAACGATAATGAAGACAGTGTTACAGACGCAGATAATGTAGTTTTCTGTGTTAGCAATATCATTGACGGACAAAATGCCGGAGGACGATACGTTACGGCCTTCAGGCTACAATGAAGAGCTTCACAGCGTTCTAATCATTGTCGTAACGCTCATCAGCCCACTCCTATCAGGACAGTAATCTATATATTATATCAACACTTCCAGAGTCGTCACATTCCTGGGACGTGATCTATACAGAGGTCAACGAACTAGATGGGACCACGTGCCAGGTTGTGAGGATGGCAGATATCTGTCATATCCTTCGATGATAGTACGCTACAGACTGATATGTTACTGTATCTGAATGCAGTAAGCTACAATCTGTACATTAAGTCTGTGAGTGAGAGAACGAGTAGGTTAGTGAGCGAGTGAATGAACAAATGTGTGAGCCAGTGAGCGAGTTTGTGAGCGACTGAGTCAGTGAGCGAGTGAGCGAGTCAGATTGAGTCAGTGAGCGAGTGAGTGAGCGAGTCAGTGAGATTGAGTCGGTGAACGAGTGTATTAAAGTCAGTGAGTCATCGAGCGTTATCAACGAGCCAATGAGTCAGCGAGCGTGTTAAAGAGTCAGTGAGTCATCGAACGTGTTAGCGAGTCAATGAGTCAGCGAACATGTTACCGAGTCAGTAAGTCAGCGAGCGTGTTACCGAGTCAGTGAGTCAGCGAGTGCGTTAACGAATCAGTGAGTCAACGAGCGAAGTAATATCAAACATTCAGTCAGGCAATTAGACATTCAATCGGTCGGTTGGCCTCAGTCTCAGTCTCAGTCTCAATCTCACTCTCACTCGCGTCCCACATGTGTACACGCACATAAAGAACTATGGAAAAGAATAATGTCAGTTCAGCGCGGAGGGACTGGAAGAATGCACTTTTTGATAGGTTGGGAAAACCACAGTGACATTGCAGAACTGTTTGTTGAAGATGAAGTAAATTTACGTGTAGTGAATCAAAGTATGGAGGACAAGAAATACTCTTCACTTCTTAGAAATTTACCTCACCTAATTGGGTCCTGACTACATAGTGACATGCAGTCAGTACTTTAGTCTACCACGACCATATACCTTTACAAATGCCACTGTATCCCACCTCAACCACATTGTCACTTGCATCATCCTTAATTACACTTCCTTCGACTCGACAACATCCTTACATATCTCAAACTTTTGTCAACAGTTCCCTTCCATTGCTTCCTCGCCCTTTCGTCACTCCAGACACCAGAGTTAAGAACGTAAGAATGGAGGGAACTGCAAGACCATAAGGCTTATATTAGGCAGTTCCATGTCCCATACCACCTATCATTCCCATCCATAAAGTTATCTAATCTTGTCTTAAAGCAATCAAGATTTTCAGAAGTCACTATATGGTTACTAAGTCTATTCCAATCGTTAACCACTCTATTGTTAAACTAGTTCTTGACAATATCCGTCTTAAATCTAGAATTGTCCAATTTAATTCTATTACTACGGGTTATCACATTTCTAAAATCCGAACTCTCCTTTCGTTTGCCGTTTCTTTTTCTTAAATGCCAATACAATAACTTTTCTTCTCACAAATATAATACGATATTTACTTTTTGCTCTCATCCATTCCACATCCATGCACATTCAATAATCTAGTTACTGGAATTGTGACAGGAGTCCTTCTTCCAGACCCTATGGCTTGAATCTCCGCAGGAAAAATGTGCAGGGAGGAGGATCACTAGTGTTTTACATAACCTTAGGCCATGCTACATAGTGTACTCAACGCACTGCTTAGACCAGCGTTTCTCAGCCAGGGTTCCCCGTAACCCTACGGTTTCGCAAAAGGTCCCTAAGGGTTCCGCGAGAACAAGTGAGATAAGCTAATACACTTTTTATTTTCTATTTAATTTCATATACGCAATATAATCAAACACGCACGACATATTCTTGGTTATTGTAATAATGTAATATCGACATCATCCTATCTAACCTATTATTACGATGAAAATAAAATAAGATATGATACGTGTTTTTTTTTGCGCAGGGTTTCCTTGAGACATGCAATTTATTCTAAATGTTACGCAAGAGTAGAAAGGTTGAGAAACGCTGGCTTAGACCTAGACCATGTGGTTCGAAAGCGTCCCGCGAGAGGACTCTGAGAGATCCTTGAAGGGATACGCAAAGGAATCATCAAGTCGCTCGGAGATTTTCGGTGAAATAGTGATTTGGAGAAATAAAAACCCTGAAAGACGGGTTTAATGTTATGATTGTTTTTCATTTGTGTACCAAATCATCGTTACACCGTTAATCTCCGAACCTAAACTGACTCATTGATTCCTTTGCGCGTTCCTTCAAAGATCTCTTAAGAGTCTTCTCGCGGGATGCTTTTGAATTGCATATTAAGGTCTCAGCACTACGTAGTTTGAATACACTTTGTATAAGGTTATGTATAACACAAGCTACTGGCTGTCGATCTGCTCCAAGAGTCGGAGGAAAAAATAGCCCGGTGTGATAACGCCTTTCCTGGATGCCCTACCACAGGGGTTCTCATTAGGGGTGAAATTCACCCCCAGGGGGGAATTTTGGGATTTCTGGGGGTGATTTGTGACCTTAGCTTACGGGGTGAGGAAAGTAATTATAGGTTTTGGCCTATCTGGCCTGTCACCTGGGCTGGATTTATACTAATTTGGGAAAAATATATACTAATTTGGAAAAAATAAAAGGGTTTTTAGTAATATTTGCATACTATTTAGAATGCACCTTTTGAAACAGACAATTTTGGAAAGGAGGTGGGGAATGACATTCTGACAAATGGTGAAAGGGGTGAATGGGCCAAGTAAGGCTGAGAACCCCTGCCCTACCACATGAAGCAACGACGGCTTTGGCCATAGCTAAGTGGATCCTATTGAACAGTACATTGTGACAGTAGACCTATTCCACTCGGTTAAGTAGGGGCCACGGACAGACTAACTCCTTCCGTGTTGGTTGGTTGCTTTTCCTATTATTCAGGCTGCCGCTGAGCTATTTCATTCATCTCCGTGACACGTTTGATACAATACTTTTTCTTTCCCTCTGTGTGCGGCTAGACGGTTCCATTCATTGTCGTGGGGCCCCGTCATTGATGCATTACTGCGGACAACCTGAACTGAGCTATAGTAATTATAAAGTATGCAAAATTGGACAAGGTGCAGGAATGACTCGTCATCCAGGGGGTGCCAAGATAAGAGGGAGGGTAGAGGGTGGAGGGGAGTGGAGTGTATTAGGGATGGAATGGGTGGGAATGGTTTTTATGCCTTTTTCTTTTTGGCTACCTCCCTTGTAAGGGGGAAAAAGCCTTTGGTATATGTACAGTATAAGTATTTTTAGAAAATGTTAGATAACTTTATGGGTGGGGTGATAGGTGGTAATAGACATGGAACTGCCTAGTGTAGGTTTTATGTTCTCTTGCATGTAGTAAGTGCAGAAACAATTGGTTGTTTTAAGAGAAGGTTAGATAACTTTATGGATGGGGATGATAGGCAGTAATGGACATGGAACTCCCTAGTCTCATGTTCTCTTCCAGTCTCCTTCATTCTTATGTTCTTATGTAAGGACAGGAGATGGGTGTGTTGGGTTGATGGAGAAGATTAGAGGGCTATGTATCTTTACGACAGAGTGAGCGACTAAACAAAAGATAAAAGAGGCTGGAGAAGGGTGTGTGCGGCGGTGAGGGAGGGCGAGCCGGTGACAGGGCTTACAGACTAGGAAGAATGAAATTTAGTGGGGGTGGAGCAAAAATCGCGAGGCTGAAGAATTCGAGGTTGCAGGACAAGGCAGGTGGGTTGATGGGGTTCATACGAGCAATGTTTCGGTACCAAGTTCCCGTTTTCTGACGAGAATTTGGTGCCGAAACATTTGTTCCCGCGCTTAACACCTTCAACACGGTGAAGTATTTGATCAATTTTCCACAGATTAAAAAGAGAATTCTGTGCAACTCAGCAGGTGAATTGGGGTCTCAAAGGGTAAAGATCTATCGAGACAGCCTTCAGGCTTGAGTCCGCCCCTTTCAGGTACAATCGCCTGTTGGGATTAAGGGAGTTCGGGGGGTGGGGTGGGGTGGGGTAGTTGTAAGGAGGGGTGGGGTGGGGTGGGGTAGTTGTAAGGAGGGTTGGGTTTTTGTAAAACCCGTGCACACATACACGACTCAAGTGAGTTCGTTTGAGTAGAAACGACTTCGTTTACAATTTCTTCCCCTCCAGATGTCGTAATACGCATCGTATGTTGAAAAGCTGAATGACGACCTGAGAGAAGTTGAAACTATACGAATGTTAGACACATTGTTGAATTGCTCTAAGTGAAGTCTGGAATAGTGTTACCGAAGCCGTCCTGCAGATTTTTAAATTCACAACATTTGATGAGAATCGCGAGTGTGAGAGTGGGGCTTAAGGTACGTTTTGGTTGGTGTATTGTTTACCATAACCAATGGCGGGCGACGCGCATCTAGCCTGGCATCATATTTGGGTAAACGTGTTGGTAGGTTCGGTTGAAATGATCATCCTTGTACTTTGCAGCTAGGAACAAAACAACCCATTCAAAAACAAAGAATTAGTGTTCTATACAATCGTTTGACGATCATTGTCGAGCCATGAACGATCATCGTTGAGCAATAATCGTACCGAGCAAAACATACCTGCAGGAAGGGGAAGTGGGGGTTCAAGGAAGAGCTGAGGGTTGAATGGGAGGGAAATGGCGTTGTGAAGATGAGGGAGAAAGTCAGAGATACGAGAGACAAAGAAACACACTTGACAGACCTTCAAGCACAAAACGAAACTGAAAGTTATGGGCGTCAGGTTTTCGGTGACCGGAGAAACGGGTTTATTCACTTTCTAAACGGCGGAAGAAAGTTGCTTCGAGAAATCGACGAGACATTGGATCTTGAGTTAATCTACTTCAATGATAAATGGCCCCACTGCCTCGAATGCCTATTCTTAAGGCGGTGCCTTGCTAATGGTTGCCTTACAAGTACATTGCTGTAATGTAGCAAACATTTGACTGACTTAACACTCCAAATTGTGACACGTGTGTCTGCTCGCGCCCATGTCTATGTGTGTGTGTATGTGTATGTGTGTGTGAATGTGTGTTAGCTTGTAATACTTGTATATCGTACATACATACTTATACCAAGGGCTCTCTCTCCCTACACGGGGGGTAGCCAAAAAGAAAAAGGCATAGAATACACTCCCACCCATTCCATTTCCTTATTTATTCCACTCCCCTCCACCCTCCTCCCTCCCTCTTATCTTGGCACCTCCTGGATGACGGGTCATCCCTGCATCCTGTCTACTGCTCTGGGTCAGCAAGCAGTGTCGCAAGACACAGCACATCCACAGCAAGGCCGCTTCATAAATTCGGCGACCCCCCCTCTCCGTCCCCTCATGCAGAAAAGGAGAAGACGGGGAGAAATCCCTTCGGGCTGCGTCAATTTTTTTCTCATACATACTTCCTCACCCCCAATCCCCCACCCACTCCCCCTCATGCATCAAAGCATCATCTATACACAACCACTCTCCATTCACCCCTATCTTCTGTCCTCTCCCGTTCTTCCTCCACAGACATTCCTCTCTTTTGTAATGCCCCTTTCACCCCATCCATCCATCTCATCCTAGGACGCATCCTCATATTCACTCCTTCCACCTCCGCCTTCCACACTTCTTTTACTAATCTATCTTCACTCATTCTTTCCGTGTGTCCAAACTATCCTAATACTCTTTCATCAACCCTATCTCCCAGCTACTTTTCCACCTCTGTTCTCCTCCTCACCTCCTCATTTCTTACTCTATCCAGCCTAGTGACCCCTATCATACTTCTCAGACATTTAATCTCACACACATTCAAACTCCTCCTCTCTTCCTCTCTTATGTTCCATGTTTCTGCCCCGTACAGTGCTGTTGGCACAATCACTCCTTCATATAACCTCCTCTTAGCATCCATTCCCAGATGTCTATTTCTCATTACACTTTTTAATCCACCAAGGTATTTACGCGCTTCTCTCAATCTACATTCTACCTCCACCCCCACTCCTCCCTTTCCTGCTACATTCGCACCTAAGTATCTAAAACTATCCACTTCTTCCAGTCTTTCACCCTTAATACTCACTTCCAGCCTAATGTCACTCTCTCCCCTTGTACATCTCATCACCTTACTTTTGCCCACATTTATCTTCAGCTTCCTTCTTTCACACACACCTTCTCAAACTCTGTTACTAACTTCCTCAATTCCTCCTCTGATCCTGCTACAAGCGCAGTGTCGTCAGCAAACAACAAATGGCTCACCTCCCACTTTTCTCCATATTCTTTAATCATCTGCAATCCCTG
>NC_134778.1:90524484-90541984 GCF_046742065.1 Oratosquilla oratoria
CCTCCTCCCAAACCTGGAGAGCAGACAATACGCATTGT
This sequence comes from Oratosquilla oratoria, assembly GCF_046742065.1. Lineage (NCBI taxonomy): Eukaryota > Metazoa > Arthropoda > Malacostraca > Stomatopoda > Squillidae > Oratosquilla > Oratosquilla oratoria. The sequence goes on from NC_134778.1 coordinate 90,524,523, forward strand.
CGAGCCGGAATCGGGGTGGAGATGGGTTTGAGATGACGTGTGTGCGCGCGCGCGCGTGTGTGTGTGCGTGTGCGTGTGTGTGTGTTTTAATTAATCTCACCGAACCGGATATCTTTTTTCAACGTGGTTGCCGTCAAATTTACCTTGGTGGTAATAAAAAGCTTGAGTAACTCCACTTTACCTTACATCCTGTCGATGTATCTGTCTACTACTGGCATACTTACTTTTAGGTGCGGGAAACACCACAACGCGACGTCTCAATGAGCCCGTTTCTGCATTGCATCTCTAAGAACCGTCTGGCTGCCACCCGTGCCAAACGCAATATCAAGGTTCGGTTGTTAATACGTTCTGTCATATTGTACAACACATTATGGAAGACTGCATAGTACACAATCATACACGCCAATAACAAAATTGTAATCTATATGGGATTTATTGGAAAACCTCGTTCCAGCCATGGAGTTCTTTAGGGAGACGGGTGTGCTTGGCCAGACAGTCTAAGTATTCTTGCAATGTTCCGTTTTCTGGGTCCCTATGGATAGTTTCATTCACTAGATACCCTCCTTAACCCCTAATCCTGGCACCACAGAGGTAACTCCCCTCCTCCATTGTCAAACGTTCAGGTTTCAGATGACCGAGTATACTCGTTTATACGGAGTTCAGAATTTGTAGCGATTTCCCAGTCTCTTACACTGCTGAAATTATTACATTTACGGCTCTCTCATAATTTTCCTCGTTTTTATGCGTGTGTCGTTGTTTCCGTATTCCTCATTCCAAAAATGCCTATCATGCTATTTCGACCCGGGTGTATGGACGAGTGTCTCCTATTGATCTTGTGTAATGTATGTGATGTAATGAAATGAAATGTAATGTAATGTAATATAATGTAATGTATTGAAATTTTATTTGGCATTGAATCAACATAAATGAAGTGCAGATAAAGAAAAGAACACATACTTCGAAATAGCAATTACAAATGCCGAGGATAATACAAACAAGCATGTAAGCTTATTTCCATTGCGTTCTACATGACCTTTGACCGGTTAGTTTTGATCTCTCTGCGCACGACATCGGCCAGAGCTCAAATCCTGCTACTCCTAGAGGTTTACTTTCTCTATCGGTCTGAGCATACTGAGCAAGCTCCTCTCAGGTCTGGTGTGATGATGTAAGCCTAATATATGAATTTTGTTCTGGTTTGACGACAGCGCCACTCGGCTTGGAGAATGTTGCCTCAGCGAAAAGATTACACAGAAAATTACAAATATATCAAGAAAATACTCTAGAATGATTAGGCGAGATACTTTTTAGAAGTGATAATACTGAAAAAATTAAGAAATGTTATATGAACTTTGGAAATTTAGATATCAAAACAAGAGAAAAAAATTGTAATAAAGGTGAAAAAGAGCATCAGAAACATACTACATATACCAAGGGGTTTTTCTCCCTTGCAAGAGATGTAGCCAAGGTCAAAAGGCATGATTCCACTCCCACCCATTTCATCCCAACACACTCCACTCCCATTCACCATCCTTAACGTGGCGCGCCCATGGAAGGTATGCGCTTGGGCCACATCGCATTGCGTCCCCAAAGTACAGCGCACCCTCACTCCTTCCGCATCCAAGCAAATTGATTTGCCAACGCCAGTTCGAGCGCATGGATGGTCGTTATGGTTTGTAAAACCGGGTTAGGGGGAGTAGTTTTCGTGAAAAGATGTTATGCTCTGCTACCCGAAGATAAATAGGAATAAAATAAGGCGTGATCCTTTTATGCGATAATCATCGAAAAAAAAAAAACGAACACAAACAACAGTAGTTGGAAGTTCCAGCTCTTGCACAGGGAACATTCATAATTGAAGAAATAGAAAGCAGTGTTGAATGGCTTGTCATATGAAGTATTAGTGAAAGAAATTGTTCACTGCAAATGCAGAGAGATAATTTCATAAAAAAAATGTAATAGCAACGCACATGTAAAAACTAGCATGGAGAAAGCTACATTGTGAAAACCAGTTTGAGCGTGCAGCTGGGTTGATTGGGTTACGGAGGCCTACAAGATACTACTGCCTGTGGGCCATTGAGAATGGCAGCTTGCGTCACTTGGGCGCTTGCACTGCAGAACAGGATGATTTAAAGTCACAGAGCAATAGCAGATCGTGGCAAGTGGCTTGAATTGTGTTATAGGATGTGCACACTAGATGTATACAACGGTACTTGTCAGCAACCATAGATGTAATGTGACTTCCGTGCCTTATCAAGCGACTGCTTAGGTGATGACTGTTACTTGTCTCAACAGTCTAGGCGCACAATAGGGCGTCAACCGCAGCTACGCGCCTCCTGGTGTAGGCTTCTCACCTTCTTCTGGGTTAGAACTGGTGATTTTATGCGCGTTTACTTGTCGGACCCTATCAACGCATGAATTGGTGTAAAAAAAAAAAACTTGCAGCCCTATGGTAAACTCATCTCACATTTGCTTGTTAACTACGATATCATTGTATATTGAGATATGGCAATGTTTCATCATTGCACAACAGCCATCATACCCGACGTAACTTGTAAATTGTTTAAGAAATATCCATTATATTAATCTGTAGCTCTAAATTTGACTTGGAACATACATCAGATATACAATACTTGTTTTCTTTTCGAAGTAGAGAAGAGTAGCAGTGTTAATAGGGTGAGGAGGAGAGAAAATTACAAAAACAAGGAACATTTAAAGTGTACGGTAGAAAAAGTCCTAAGGTGATAATAGATTTGGTCTTTGAGGACACCAGTCTATTAATGTAGGTGCAAACGCAAGGCTGGGAAGTATCCCCCGTATCTATTCTCCTGCAGTTTCATTTTGGATGATGGTTGTACTAAAGGGAGTAGAAACGCACATACCCATACACACAAAAACACACGCTCACGTGCATGCACACGGACGCACACGCACGTACATGCACATGCGCACACACGCACAGGCACACAACACACACACGTACGCACACGCACGCGCATACATACACACGCACACGCGCGGACACACACACACACACGACATTCATGCATACATACTTACATATCTACTCGTACATATATGCATACATGCATACATACGTATATATAATGTTCACATATATGTTTACATGTACATACGCATATATCTTATTCAGTCATGAGCCCTTCCTATCCCCAATCCCCATGCTGTTTATGTTGAAATTAGGTCATAACTTAAATAGTGATTGTCATATTAACGAAGCCATAAGCTTGGTTTGAACAATCTTTTTAAGGCACTTTACTCCCTCACTCGCCCTTTTCTGCTCTTCATGTAAATAAACAATAATGACAGCTAGTTGCTGGAGTCTCTTGACTCTGAGAATGAAAACTTCCTCTGCCAGACGCAAGAAAAATGGAAAGATTTTATTTTGTTTAGAATGCGGTGCTGAGTCCAGATGATTCTTTGGTGGGGGGTTGGGGGTTATGACTGTAGAGCCAGATTAATTTTTGTGGAACGTATTTACAATTGACTTATACATTATAAGGCACCAGTGCTTATATAAGCCTTTTCAGAAGTAAAATAAATATTTCAGATGTGAATTACTTTAAATAAATATTGTGCCAATATTGTGATAATTATATTTGTGGTACGTATTTACATTTAACATCTACATCATATCAATTTTGTAAATTTAAAATACATCAATGTAATATTTTTCTGTGTGGAATTCAATAACAGAAAACGTTACTAATAGCTATGCACAAACGAACTAAGTCGCGTCGACTCCTTTAGACATCTTTGATAGATTCGGAGGTCGAAGAGCCCGACGACGACCCTAATGACATCTAGAATTACACGTACCGCATTACTAAATGCAGGTTAGGTTAGGTAGGTAGGTTAGGTTAGGTTAGAACAGATGAATATCATACTTTAATTTCTTCGACCTCCGAATCTACCAAAGATCGAGTCTCGAGCAATCGAAAAGTCTACGCTTGTTTCATTATAGCTTTTATCACCTTTTCCTGTTATTGATTTCCGCCTGGAATAACGTATATTACGTTGATATTATATAATTTCCATTTTTTTTTATTGTCACATCGCGTAAGTTACTTCTAAAATTTTACCGAAAATATTGTACCGTGATATCAACTACTCGACAGCTGGTAAATTCAATCGTTTTTCTTATACAAACTAACATGAATTTGCTGAAAAAATCGTCCTATGCGATTATTTATTTCTAGCTATAATAATTATTTTTACTTCACTGTCAATACAACGCTATACAGTACCATACAATGCTATGCAGCTTATACAATAATCTCATTGAATGCTCTTTCATACTGGAGTTGAAAAAGCGTTTTTCATTACCCAATGGATATTTCATCGCAAAAGCTAAATTCATTTACGTTGACTGGGACAAGTACAAGTGTCACAAAAAAAACAAAAAAAAAACTTCCTTGCGAGGACAGTGTCGGTACCATTATCTTGAATAAATAATTGATGCGATGTGTGCGTGCCCTAAATGTATATTGTAACAAGTAGCCACCAGCCGGTTTGGTGTCTGCATACCGTCGCTCCCATATCTGCAAGAGCGGGCACCACAATCCACTACTCAACCGGCCTATGACAGTAACATGTAATTGGTAAAGTGGAATGTGGTCATATGAACCGGATATGCAAGATACCAACAAAGGTCCCGTTCACTTACCCTTGGACGACAGCGACCAGGGCCGCCAGAAAAATCACCAAGTTCCTCATCCTTTCCCGGACGTACTGCACACACGTCTACACCTTGCCCGCTTGTTCAACGGACTGGCCCCCTCAGCTCCGCTCATTGTCAGGCAGGGACGTTCCCGAAGAAAAAACCGACTCAATGACCTTGATCACACGTATTGTTAGCGTACGCACACACACATTCCCGCTCTGAGCTCATATACGAGCTCTGAGCTCTTTTTCTGGGGGGTGGGGGGATAGCTGTCGATCACGAGGCCAACACGTGATCCAAGACCATGGTGAATCACACACACACACACACACACACACACACACACACACACACACACACACACACACACACACACACACACACACACACACACACACACACACACACACACACACACACACACACGACTCGGTGGCGCGCTTCATAGAGTACTGGACTGTCAGCACGGAGGTGCGTCAGCACCTGGTTCGAATCCTGCCCAGGGCCGAAATTATTTCGGTATCGCTGCGCTTCGGGTCGTTACTCCGACTCTCGTGGGCGGGGAGTTGGGTGTGTGTGTGTGTACAAGGTCATAGCATTACCCATACATCGGTCATACGAGCTCTGAGCTCTCTTCCGGGAGGGAAATAGCTGTCGATCACGAGTCCAACACGTGATCCAGAGACCAAGGTGAATACACACGCACACTAACACACACACACACACACACACACACACACACACACACACACACACACACACACACACACACACACACACACACACACACACACACACACACACACACACACACACACACACACACACACACACACACAAGAACATAAGAACATAAGAATAAAGGAGACTGCAAAAGACCATAAGGTCTACACTAGGCAGCTCCGTATCCATCACCACCTGTCATCCCCATCCATAAAGTTGTCTAATCGTTTTTTAAAACAACTGATAGTTTCAGCGCTTACTACATGGTTACTAAGTTTATTCCATTCATCGACCACCCTATTAGTAAACCAATTCTTGCCTATTTCCTTCTTAAATCTAAATTTGTCCAGTTTATTCCCATTACTGCGAGTCCTGCCCTGTTGTTTTATTATGATGACCTTGTTTGCATCACCCTTGTTATAGCCTTTGATCCACTTGAACACTTCTATTAGATCATCCCGCACTCTGCGTCTTTCCAGAGAGTGTAAGTTTAGGTGGCTAAGCCTCTCTTCGTAAGGCAAATTTCCGAGTCCTTGTATCATTTTGGTCATTCTTCTCTGTACTGATTCTAGTGAATTTATGTCCATTCTGTAGGACGGAGACCAAAACTGTACCGCATAGTCAAGGATGGGTCTAACTATCGCTAGATAGATTTTGATAATTACCTCTGCACTTCTATTCGTTACCGTCCTAGCAATGAAACCTAATGCTGTGTTAGCTTTATTTCTGGTGCTAATGCACTGCTTCCTGATTTTAAGGTCCGGACTCACCAGAACTCCTAAGTCCCTCTCGCACTCAGATTTATCTAAAAACGTGTTATCTATGTTGTATCTATTTTCGGGGTTGTGTAGACACACACACACACACACACACACACACACACACACACACACACACACACACACACACACACACACACACACACACACACACACACACACACGCGCGCGCGCGCGCGCGCACACGCACACACACACACACACACACACACACACACACACACACACACACACACACACACACACACACACACACACACACACACACACACACGCACGCACACACGTACACACACACAAGAGACAAACCACCCAATGCCATTCTTTCTGACTTCAGCAGGCAGATCGTATGCAAGACACAACCATGTAATGAAACTTAGCTCGTATGTATGTTGATTGAATGTAAACAGCACAAACATACCAGTGAAGGACCACACTTGTAAACTGGGTAGCTCATTGATGGTCGTCAAAAGATTATTTAGGTCAAGAAATGGAGGGAAGGATAAGGCTGCTCTTCAAAGCCACAGCACTATTCATCGAACGTTGATTGCACCTAACGCTAGTCATGCCGTTACTGTGCCGGTCTCCGGGATGATATACTTCACAAACAAGTACTCCAATCGAAAGCTTTAGAATGCTTTAGAGTCCGGATCATCACGGATTCGCGATGGAAAGACTTCAGAACCCCTGAATCCCTACACCCAGCTGCCAACTTCAGTCCACTCAACCAACACAAACATAAGCTACATTCGTGATATTTAGAAAGATTGGACGACAGAAACGAACACCTAGTCCAACACATCACGCTCTTCCTCGAACGGTATGCATTAGCATAATATGATATAATACAAAATAGTATGATATAACATAATAAGATATAATATGATATAATATAATACAATATAATATAGCATAATTGGTGAGGAACAGTGTGGATTTAGGACGGGTAGAGGTTGTGTAGATCAGATTTTTGTGGTATGACAGATATGTGAGAAAGATATAGGAAAGGGAAAGGATGTTTTTTTTGGCTTTTATGGATCTGGAAAAGGCTTACGACAGGGTAGACAGGAAGGCACTGTGGGAGGTTTTGCGGATATACGGGATAGGAGGAAAGCTTCTTGGAGCTGTCAAGAGTTTTTACGAGAGTAGTAGAGCATGTGTTAGGATTAGAAATGGAGAGAGTGAGTGGTTCGAGGTAAAGGTGGAACTTCGTCAGGGATGCGTTATGTCGCCCTGGCTGTTCAACTTGTACATGGATGGGGTGGTGCGAGAGGTAAATGCAAGGGTGGTGGGTCAGGGATTGGAGATGGTTAAAGAAAATGGAGAAAAATGGGAGGTGAGCCAGCTGTTGTTTGCTGACGACACTGGGCTTGTGACAGGATTGGAGGAGGGATTGAGGAAGTTGGTGACAGAGTTTGGGAGAGTGTGTGATAGAAGAAAGCTGAATATAAATGTGGGTAAAAGTAAGGTGATGAGATGTACAAGGGGTGAAAGTGGCAGCAGACTGGAAGTGAGCATTAAGGGAGAGTGACTGGAGGAAGTGGATGGTTTTAGATACTTGGGTGCAAATGTGGCAGGAAAAGGTGGAATGGAGGCGGAGGTAGAATGTAGATTGAGAGAAGCGAGTAAATGCCTTGGTGGATTGAAAAGTGTTATGAGGAATAGACATTTGGGAATGGATGCTAAGAGGAGACTGTATGAAGGAGTGATTGTGCCAACAGCACTGTTTGGGGCAGAAACATGGAACATAAGAGAGGAAGAGAGAAGGAGTTTGAATGTGTTTGAGATAAGGTGTCTGAGAAGTATGATGGGGGTTACTAGGCTAGATAGAGTGAGAAATGAGGAGGTGAGGAGGAGAACAGGGGTGGAAAGGGAGTTGGGAGATAGGGTTGATGAAAGAGTATTGGGATGGTTTGGACACATGGAAAGAATGAGTGAAGAAAGACTGGTAAAAGAGGTATGGAAGGCAGATGTGGAGGTAGTGAACATGAGGGGACGTCCTAGGATGAGATGGATGGATGGGATGAAGGGGGCTTTGGGGAAGAGGTGAATGTCTATTGAGGAAGGACGGGAGAGGACAGAAGATAGGGGTGAATGGAGAATGGTTGTATATGGATGATGTTGTGATACATGAGGTGGAATGGGTGGGGGGATGGGGGGTGAGGTAGTATGTGTGAACAAAATTTGACGCAGCCCGAAGGGATTTCTCCCCGTCTTCTCCTTTTATGCATGGGGGGACGGAGAGGGGGAGTCGCCGATTTAATTAAGCGGCCTTGCTTTGGATGTGCTGTGACTTGCGACACTGCTTCTGACCCAGGGCAGTGGACAAGGTGCAGGGATGACCCGTCATCCAGGAGGTGCTAAGATAAGAGGGAGGGTGGAGGGGAGTGGAGTGTATTTAGGGATGGAATTGGTGGGAATGATTTTATGCCTTTTCCTCTTTGGCTACCTCCCGTGAAAGGGGGCAAAGCCTTGGTATATGTATGTATAATATGGTACAATATAATATGATGTATGATATAATAAAACCTAATCTAATATAAAAAATAATATAATATAATATAATATAATATAATATAATATAATATAATATAATATAATACAATAAAATATAATATAATATAATATAATATAATATAATATAAAATAAGATAAAATAAAATAAAATAAAATAAAATATAATATGATATAATGTAATATAATATAATATAATATAACATAATATAGTATGATATAATATGACATAATAAAATATGATATAATATAATATGATATAATATAATATAATATAATACGATATCATATAATTTAATATAATATAATATAATATAATATATAATATAATATAGTATAATATAATATGATATAATATAATATAATATAATATAATATAATATATGATATAATACAATATAATATAATATAATATATTACAATTTATTATATAATATAATATAATATGGTATAATATAATATAATATAATTTAATATAATATAATATAATTTAATACAATATAATATAGTATAGTATAATATAATATAACATATAGTATACTATAATACTGTATAATATAATACAATATCTAAAACTATCCACTTCCTCCAGTCTTTCACCCTTTATGCTCACTTCCAGCCTACTGTCACTCTCTCCCCTTGTACATCTCATCACCTTACTTTTGCCCACATTTATCTTCAGCTTCCTTCTTTCACACACCCTCTCAAACTCTGTCACTAACTTCCTCAATCCCTCCTCTGATCCTGTTACAAGCGCAGTGTCGTCAGCAAAGAACAACTGGCTCACCTCCCACTTTTCTCCATTTTCTTTAATCATCTGCAATCTCTGACCCACTACCCTTGCATTCACCTCTCGCACCACCCCATCCATGTAAAGATTGAACAGCCAGGGCGACATAACACATCCCTGACGAAGTCTCACCTTTACCTCAAACCATTGACTCTCTCCATTTCTAATCCTAGCACAAGCTCTACTACTCTCGTAAAAACTCTTGACTGCTCTTAACAGCTTTCCTTCTATCCCATATATCTGCAGTACCTCCCACAGTGCCTTCCTGTCTACTCTGTCGTAAGCCTTTTCCAGATCCATAAAAGCCCAAAAAACATCCTTACCTTTTCCTATAGCTTTCTCACATATCTGTCTTACCACAAAAATCTGATCTACACAACCTCTACCTGTCCTAAACCCATATTATTCCTCACCAATTACTCCCTCTGTTCCTCTCCTAATTCTCTCAATCAAAACTCTCCCATAAGCCTCTGAAACTACAACACTCACACTTGTCCCCCTTTCCTTTGTAAAGCGGAACTATACAGGCACTCCTCCAGTCCTCTGGTACTCTACCCTCTCTTAAACAAACATTAAATAACCTCACCAGCCAGTCCACCATAACTGTACCCCCTTTCTTCAGACATTCTGCATGGCATCCATCCAGACCAAGTGCCTTACTTTCTCTCATTATCTTAACAGCTGCTTTCACTTCATCCTTCCATATTTCTCCCCCATTTTCTTCACTCATGACTCTCATTTTCTTAGCGCTTCCCACTGCAACTACCTTTCCCTCCCTATCCTCCTTCACATTTAGCAACTCCCTAAAATACTCTGCCTACCTTCATCTCACTGCCTTCTCTTCCATTATCATCTCTCCATCTGCACCTTTTATCTTTTCTTTTCTACTTGAATTGCCTCCTCTTTCTATTTTAATTTCCTTCCAAAACATTTTTTTTATTACTTTCAAAAATTTCTGTCATACTCTTACCCCATTTCACATCTGCTCTCCACTTTGCTTCCTTTATCTTATGCTTAACTTCCCTTCTCTTTATTTTGTACCTCTCATACGATTCCCTCGTCCTAAATTGTAGCCAATCTATGAATGCCTGCTTCCTCTCTTCTACGCCTTTCTTTGCTTCCTCATCCCACCACTCACTACCCTTCCTTCTATTTCCTCCCGCCCTCCTTGTTCCATACACCATCTTTGCACACCTTATGACTCCCTCCTTGGACCATCCCCATTCCTCCTCCACTCCTAGTTCTACTCTATCCTTTACTGGATATACATACATACATATACCAAAGGCTTTTTCCCCCTTACACGGGAGGTAGCCAAAAAAAGAAAAAGGCATATAAATCACTCCCACCCATTTCATTTCCCACATATTCCAATCCCCTCCATCTTCCTCCCTCCCTCTTATCTTGGCACCTCCTGGATGACGGGTCATCCCTGCATCCTGTCCACTGCCCTGGGTCAGAAGCAGTGTCGCAAGACACAGCACAACCACAGCAAGGCCGCTTCATAAATTCGGCGACCCCCCTCTCCGTCCCCTCATGCAGGAAAGGAGAAGACGGGGAGAATCCCTTCGGGCTGCGTCAAAATTTTTCTCATACATACTTCCTCACCCCCCATTCCCCTTCCACTCCCCCTCATGCATCACAGCATCATCTATACACAACCCTTCTCCATTCACCCCTATCTTCTGTCCTCTCCCGTCCTTCCTCTACAGACATTCCTCTCTTTTGTAAAGTCCCTTTCACCCCATCCATCCATCTCATCATAGGACGCCCCTCATATTCACTCCTTCCATCTCCTCCTTCCACACTTCTTTTACTAATCTTTCTTCACTCATTCTTTCTATGTGTCCAAACTATCCTAATACTCTTTCATCAACCCTATCTCCCAGATCCCTTTCCACCCCTGTTCTCCTCCTCACCTCCTCATTTCTCACTCTATCTAGCCTAGTAACCCCTATCATACTTCTGAGACATTTCATCTCAAACACATTCAAACTCCTTCTCTCTTCCTCTCTCATGTTCCATGTTTCTGCTCCGTACATTGCTGTTGGCATAACCTCCTCTTAGCATCCATTTCCAGATGTCTATTTCTCATTACACTTTTTAATCTACCAAGGTATTTACTCGGTTCTCTCAATCTACATTCTACCTCCACCCCCCACTCCTCCCTTTCCTGACACATTCGCACCCAAGTATCTGAAACTATCCACTTCCTCCAGTCGCTCTCCCTTAATGTTCACTTCCAGCCTACTGTCACTCTCTCCCCATGTATATCTTATCACCTTACTTTTGCCCACATTTATCTTCAGCTTCCTTCTTTCACACAGCTTCTCAAACTCTGTCACTAACTTCTTCAATCCCTCCTCTGATCCTGCTACAAGCGCAGTGTCGTCAGCAAACAACAGCTAGCTCACCTCCCACTTTTCTCCATTTTCTTTAATCATCTGCAACCCCTGACCCACTACCCTTGCATTTACCTCTCGCACCACCCCATCCATGTACAAGTTGAACAGCCAGGGCGACATAACACATCCCTGACGAAGTTCCACCTTTACCTCGAACCACTCACTCTCTCCATTTCTAATCCTGACACCTGCTCTACTACTCTCGTAAAAACTCTTGACTGCTCTTAACAGCTTTCCTCCTATTTCGTATATCCGCAAAACATCCCACAGTGCCTTCCTGTCTACCTTGTCGTAAGCCTTTTCCAGATCCATAAAAGCCCAAAAAACATCCTTACCTTTTCCTATAGCTTTCTCACATATCTGTCATACCACAAAAATCTGATCTACACATCCCCTACCTGTCCTAAAACCACACTGTTCCTCACCAATTACTCCCTCTGTTCCTCTCCTAATCCTTTTAATCAAGACTCTCCCATAAACCTTCCCAACTACACTCAACAAGCTGATCCCTCTGTAACTACTACACTCACACTTGTCCCCCTTTCCTTTGTAAAGCGGAACTATACAGGCACTCCTCCAGTCCTCTGGTACTCTACCCTCTCTTAAACAAACCTTAAATAATCTCAACAGCCAGTCCACCATAACTGTACCTCCTTTCTTCAGACATTCTGCATGGCATCCATCCAGACCCAGGTACCTTACCTGCTCTCATCATCTTAACAGCTGCTTTCACTTCATCCTTCCCTATTTCTCCTCCATTTTCCTCACTCATGATTCTCATTTTCTTAGCGCGTCCCACTGCAACTACCTTTCCCTCCCTATCCTCCTTCACATTTAGCAACTCCCTAAAATACTCTGCCTACCTTCATCTCACTGCCTTCTCTTCCATTATCATCTCTCCATCTGCACCTTTTACCTTTTCTTTTCTACTTGATTCGCCTACTCTTCCTCTTTTAACTTCCTTCCAAAACATCTTTTTGTTACTTTCAAAATTTTCTGTCATACTCTTTCCCCATTTCACAATATAATATATAATATAATATAATATAATATAATATTATATAATATAATATAATTTAATATAATATAATATAATATAATATAATATAATATAATATAATATAGTATAATATAATATAATATAATATAATATAATACAATATAGTATAGTATAATATAATATAGTATAATATATAATATAATATAATATAATATAATATGATATGATATAATGTACTGTAGTATAATATAATATAATGTAATATAATATAATATAATATAATATAGTATAATATAATATAATATAATATAATATAACATAGAATAATATAATATAATATAATATAATATAATATAATATAGTATAATATAATATAATATAATATAATATAATATAATATAATATAATATGATATTATAATATAATGTTAATAGATAGATAAAAAATTAACATGTCTTTGTTTGGTAAAATGACCTAGCCGTTGACGGTGATTTGGTAACAGTCCACGAGAATCTGATTGGCTGAGAGAGTGGTAAGGTTGCGGTAACGGGGACAACGGATTGGCTAAGAGTGGTGACATCACGGCAATGGAGACGATTGATTGGCTGAGAACGCTGACGTCACGGCAACGGAGACGATTGAACGGCCGCGAGCGAAACAGGCTCGCCCTAAGGGCCAAATCCCCCGAAGGGCAGGGCGCGAAGCGCCCAATTGTAAAGCGAGCAGCGCCGCAAGCCAAGCGCCCATGGCGAAGCCGGCGCTTGTTACATAATATGATATAATATAATATAATGTGATATGATATAATATAATATAATATAATATAATATAATATAATATAATATAATATAATGTAATATAATATAATATAATATAATATAATATAATATAATATAATATAATATAATATAATATAATATAATGTAATATAATATAATTTAATATTATATAATATAATATAGTATAATATAATATAATATAATACAATACAATATAATATAATATGATATAATATAGTATAATATAACATAATATAATGTAATATAATATAATATAATACAATATAATATAATATAATATAATATAATATGGTATAATATAATATTATATAATACAATATAATATAATATGATATGATACAATATAACATAAGGTGATATAATGTAATAGTATAATATAATATAATATAATATAATGTAATATAATATAATATAATATAATATAATATAATATAATATAATATAATATAATATATGATACAATATAATATAATATAATATAATATAATATAATATAATATAATATAATATAATATAATGTATTATAATATAATATAATATAATGTAATATAATATACAGTAATATGATACAATATAATATAATATACAGTAATATGATATAATATGATATAATATAATATAATATAATATAATGTAATATAATATAATATAATATAGTATAATATAATAGAGTATAATATAATATAACATAATATGATATGATAAGAGATGGTAGGATACGATAGGATATAGTTATATAATACAATATAATGTAATATAATATAATATAATATAATATAATATATGATATAATATAACATAATATAATATAATGTAATATAATATAATATAGTATAACAATATAATATACTATAATTTAGTATAATATAATATAATATAATATAATATAATATAATATAATATAATATAATCTAATATAATATAATATATAATACATTATAACATAATATAATCTAATATAATATAATATATAACATAATATAATATAATATAATATAATATAATATAATATAGTATAATATAACATAATATAATATAATATAATATAATATAATATAATATAATATAATACCATACAATATAATATACTATGATATAATATAATATAATATAAGATGATATAATACACTATGATATAATTTAATATAATATGTAATGTGTATACATTGTGACGAATGTGGATAGGAGGTAAGGGAACACGGGCTGAGGGAAATACTTTTATTCCTGACTAGTTTCGCCCTGAGTGGCTTCTTCAGAGGAACCTCTGAAGAAGCCACTCAGGGCGAAACTAGTCAGGAATAAAAGTATTTCCCTCAGCCCGTGTTCCCTTACCTCCTATCCACATAATATGTAATATAAAATGATATATTAGAATATAGTATAATATATGATATAATATGATAAAACATAGTATGATGTAACATGATAATATGGTATAATATACTTTATCCTATCATCATATCATTTCATATATCATATAATATCATATATTATATCATATATCATATATCATATCATACATCATATCATATTATATCATGTCATATATCATATCATATCATATCATATCATATATCACATATATATCATATATATCATGTTATATATCATATCATGTCATGTCATATGATATGATATCATATTATATCATATCATATCATATATAATTTCATATATCATGCAATATTGTACAATATATATATGGTAAATATTTACTGTAGCTACCCATTAAATGTATCGTTTTCGTTTATACGTGTAACATATAGTAAGAGAACGTTCATGTAATCCATAGACCATAAATAACGTGGTTAATATTGGTTGTTTCTTGATTTTCTTTTTATAACATTGTGCTACCATCGGGGCAGTCTGCATTGTTTTTGCTTTGTAAACTTTTATGATGAAATAACAATATCTAGCGTGGAAAATCTTTCGTCTTTTAGCTCTTTTTAAGTGATTTTTTTTGTCGTTTTATTATGCAACATGCTTATGCAGAATGTACGATGGTTGTGTGTGAAGGTATTACATATTTTTTTGGCTATTACTTATCTAGTCGTTTTATCATGCAATGTACTTATGTAGAATGTGCGATGTTATATATGAAGGTGAGACATAAAGTTTTGGTATTTGTAAACCTCAACGACGTTTAGTCAAAATAGAATAGTTTACCTTATAAAATTGTTCTTTAAAGGACATTCTGACATATTCTCCTCTCTTAGTCCCTTCATACAGAAACAATAGAAGACGGGGAGAAATCCCTTTGGGCTATGTCAAAAATTATTCACACAACCACCCTCAAACACTCCCCCTTTCCCCATCACTCCCTTGCATCGTACTATCAATTATACACAGCCATTCATTACTCACCGCTATCTCCTCCCTTCTTCCTTTATTGCTCCACAGACACCCCATTTTGCTCAACGCAACTATCGCCCCATCCATCCATTTAATCCTTGGTCGTCTCCTCATGTTCATTACATCCACCTCTGCCTTCCACACCTCTTTTACTAATATATTTTTTCACTCCTTTCCATGTGTCCAAACCATCCTAATACTCTTTCATCAACCCTATCTACCATCTCCTTTTCCATTCCCGCTCTTCTCCTCACCTCTCCGTTTCTCACTCTATCCAAACCTTGTAACCCCTACCATACTTCTCAGACATTTCATCTCAAATATACCTAAACATTTCCTCTCTGCCTCTCTTAAATTCTGTACAGTCACTCCTTCATATAATCTCCTCTTTGCATCCATTCCCAAATTCCTATTTTTCAAAACATTTTTAACCTCCTTGGGCATTTATTTGCTTCTCTCAATCTTCAAATTACCTCCACTTTCACTCTTATCTGCCAATGCAACCCCAAATACCTAAAATTATCCACTTCCTTCAGCCGCTCTCCTTTAAGACTTATTTCTAAATTGATACCATCCTCTCTCCTTGTAGATCTCATTACCTTAGTTTTACCCACATTTACCTTCATTTTTCTCCTGTCGCATACCTTCTCAAACTCCGTCAGTAACTCCTTTGATCTCCCTCTAACCCTACCACACGCGCAGTGTCGTCAGCAAACAGCAACTGACTCACCTCCCACTTTTCTTCAATTTCTTTAATCATCTCCAGTTCCCTGCTCCTTACCCCCGTATTTACCTCCCGCACCATCCCACCATGTATACATTGAACAACCATGGCGACATGACACATCCCTGATGCAGTCCCACCTTTACCTCAAACCATTCACTTTTTAATTTGTAATTGTAACGCAGGCTCTACTACTTTCGTAAAAACTCTTGACTGCCCTTAATATTATTTCCCTAATCCCATATATCTGCAAAACCTCTCACAGTGTGTCTCTGTCTACCCTGTTATAATACTTTTCCAAAGACATAAAGCCCTCACCCGCCAAAAAAATTCTATTCTTTTGTTAACGCTTTCTCACATATGTGTCTTACCACAAAAATCAGATCCACGCAACCCCTGCCCTTCCTAAACTCACACTGTTCCTCACCAATTACTCCCTCTGCTCCTCTTCTAATCCTCTTAATTAAAACCCTCCCATAACACTTCCCAACAACACTCAACAAACTGATCCCTCTAAAACTACTACACTTACATTTGTCATCTTTCCCTTTGTAAAGCGGAACTATATAGGCACTCCTTCAATCCTCCGGCACTCTACCTCCCTTAGGCACACTTTAAACAACCTCACTAGCCAGTCCACTATTACTGTACCTCCTTCTTTAGACACAACATGAGACCTATCTAAACCAGGTGCCTT
>NC_134778.1:90551984-90556984 GCF_046742065.1 Oratosquilla oratoria
CGCACAACAGTTTGAGCCTCCTTGAACTCAGACCTATCCTAGTTCATTACCCACACATTTTCTGTATTTGTTGCCAGTACTTTCTGTAGTGTAACATTCTTCCTGAAGAAGCACCATAGTGCGAAACTAGTTAAAGAATAAACTCTCGTTCCAATTGTGTGTTTTCCCCTCTGCCTCTCTCATATATATATATATATATATATATATATATATGTTTTGGTTAAAATCAACCGCGCTAATAGATTTAACAATTTTAAGTTGTATTTTCTTGAGTTTAAGGAAGGACTTCCTATCAACTTCATTCAACTTTTGGACGAAATCATCCATGGTGAACGGAAAAGAAAAAGCGCTGGAGAATGCCGATAAATACTATTAAAGTGGTGGAGGTTTTACTGCAAACCAAACCTCACTAGATCCTTGGTTATGAGGAATAACACTGTCCCTAAGACCCCATTCGAGGCCTGTACTAATGTTATTTATGAGTTTACCTGTCAGGAGAGCCGCTATGACGGCTCCAACACTTACATTGGTAGAACCTTCACCACTTAAAAAGACGCCTCCAATACCACCGTAACCAAGGATCCATCTTTCAGTATTACATTGATTATCATGACAAAAAGCCGCCCTTTCAGAAATTAATTGACTCTACTACCATTCTCCACAGAGAGTCCAACCATAGACGTATGCAAATCGTAGAAGCCATAGCTATCATTTCCCGTCACCCTAACATCAATGTACAACTTTCATCTGACTTTATTCTTCCTTCAGCTCGCCCCCAGGAGCAGCTCTCCCTTCAACGTTTGCGAGACCTTCCGCCAAGCCGCCATGAATACCAACCAGTATCGCCAGGCACTAGAAGGCGAACCAGAGCCTCCTCCCATCGCCCAAAATCACGGGAGGAACCCTGCAGCCAATCAGAATCCAGCATTCTACCCGGGCTGGGTCAACTGAACCGTGGAGCAGCTCGAGTTTCTTCCCGCTGCCCGGGATCAGAGGAAGTATCCCCCGGGCCAATCAGAGCCCAGCATTCCACCCGGACCGAGTCGGCTGAGCCGTAGGCCCCGTATATTAGGCCTCCGCCTAGCCATCTTCTCTACAAAACGCTTGCCCTTCAAGAATAGTACATCGCCTCTACAGCAAATGAAGTCCTCTCACCCTGAAGAAGCCTCTTAGTGAGGTGAAAAAACTCCGAGTTTTTGGTGTTGTTGTCAACAGTTTTTTACATGCTGTTACATTTTTAATAGTATTTATCGACATTCTCCAGCGCTTTTCCTTTTCCGTTCACCATGGATGATTTCGTCCATAAGTTTAGTAAAGTTGATAGGAAGTCTATATATATACATTTGTGTGTGTGTGCGTGTGTGTGTGTGTGTGTGTGTGTGTGTGTGTGTGTGTGTGTGTGTGCGTGTGACGACATCTTGACAGGTTGTGAGAGAGGCAGAGTGGAAAACACACAATTAGAACGGAAGGTTATTCTTTAACTAGTTTCGCACTATGGTGCTTCTTCAGAAAGAATGTTACACTACAGAAAATACTGGCAATATATACAGAAAATGTATGGGTAATGAACTAGGATAGGTCTGAGTTCAAGGGAGAGAAATAGTGATAAAAACCAAAGCAAGAACAATACAATGTATATAGTAGTCCCCACCTCAGACTTGGCCTACGCACTCAGTAAAGAACTGAGACATACGGACATCCACATCTCTTGTGACGCAGGTAAGAAAATTAGTGATCTTATCAAACCAAAGATAGAAAATAACAATACCGAAATGTCACCACCCCTTGCAGTAATTCTCTAGAGTTGTTCTTATAATAAGATAGTTCTTAAGGCCCCATGCCTATTCTTCTCTCAAAGCTTGAGGGGTGAATTAAATGAGGGTGATTTTTGATATCTTCATTTTGCTACTTGTCTTGTGTGTGTGTGTGTGTGTGTGTGCGTGTGACGACATCTTGACAGGTTGTGAGAGAGGCAGAGTGGAAAACACACAATTAGAACGGAAGGTTATTCTTTAACTAGTTTCGCACTATGGTGCTTCTTCAGAAAGAATGTTACACTACAGAAAATACTGGCAATATATACAGAAAATGTATGGGTAATGAACTAGGATAGGTCTGAGTTCAAGGGAGAGAAATAGTGATAAAAACCAAAGCAAGAACAATACAATGTATATAGTAGTCCCCACCTCAGACTTGGCCTACGCACTCAGTAAAGAACTGAGACATACGGACATCCACATCTCTTGTGACGCAGGTAAGAAAATTAGTGATCTTATCAAACCAAAGATAGAAAATAACAATACCGAAATGTCACCACCCCTTGCAGTAATTCTCTAGAGTTGTTCTTATAATAAGATAGTTCTTAAGGCCCCATGCCTATTCTTCTCTCAAGCTTGAGGGATGAATTAAATGAGGGTGATTTTTTATCTCTTCATTCTGCTACTTGGTCTTGTGATCTACACCCAGAGAGCCCCGCTGGGATCCCTCTACAATACGTCAAGCCACCTTCGTTCTGGCGTCACTATTTCATTCATCCAATATCCTTTTACTTCTCAAGTAAGTGCCACTCCTTAAGGGCGTGACTTTACCTCCCTGCGCCAATAATTGTTCTCCTCCTCCACCTTTTTCTCCAATCAGAGAGGCTATTATACTGTTTCAAACGATATTATTACGTAAGCATTATGTCGCAACGGAAATGGCTTGTACGCTTACAATTTTTTGCTATATCAGCGTTATTTACAATCAGTCACCTCAGTTTATAAATACTAGACGGCATTCTCTGTCACTCTGCAACTCAGTACCCGCAGTCGGCGTAGTCGGCCACTGTATCATAACAACCTAATAGAATGACTATAATTTTTCTTTCCCTTCCTCCTACCCCTCGATCTACTTCGATCTACCTTAAATGTCTACCTCTATCTATCGGCCTCTTACACGAAAGTTTAAAAAACAGCGGGTCACCATAAATGGAATAAAATCTAGGTGGGACAATGTTACTAGCGGGGTCCCCCAGGGCTCGGTTTTGGGTCCCTTGTTGTGCATTATGTATATAAACGACTTAGACGAAGGGTTAAATAGTGATGTTAGTAAGTTTGCGGACGACACTAAAATAGGACGCCTAATTAGGTCAGGAGACGACGCCCAGATTCTGCAGGATGACCTTAATAAGCTGTTAACATGGTCGGTGAAATGGCAAATGAACTTCAATATCTCTAAGTGTAGCGTGTTAAACGTAGGGCTACACAACCCCGAAAATAGATACAACTTAGATAACACGTTTTTAGAAAAATCTGAGTGCGAGAGGGACTTGGGAGTTCTGGTGAGTCCGGACCTTAAAACCAGGAAGCAGTGTATTAGCGCCAGAAATAAAGCTAACACAGCATTAGGCTTCATTGCTAGGACGGTAACGAATAGAAGTGCAGAGGTAATTATTAAACTCTATCTAGCGATAGTTAGACCCATCCTTGACTATGCGGTACAGTTTTGGTCTCCGTCCTACAGAATGGACGTAAATTCACTACAATCAGTACAGAGAAGAATGACCAAAATGATACAAGGACTCGGAAATTTGCCTTACGAAGAGAGGCTTAGGCACCTAAACTTACACTCTCTGGAAAGACGCAGAGTGCGGGATGATCTAATAGAAGTGTTCAAGTGGATCAAAGGCTATAACAAGGGTGATGCAAACAAGGTCATCATTATAAAACAACAGGGCAGGACTCGCAGTAATGGGTATAAACTGGACAAATTTAGATTTAAGAAGGAAATAGGCAAGAATTGGTTTACTAATAGGGTGGTCGATGAATGGAATAAACTTAGTAACCATGTAGTAAGCGCTGAAACTATCAGTTGTTTTAAAAAACGATTAGACAACTTTATGGATGGGGATGACAGGTGGTGATGGATACGGAGCTGCCTAGTGCAGGCCTTATGGTCTTTTGCAGTCTCCTTTATTTCTTATGTTCTTATGTTCTTAAAATTCCATGTTCAGGGTGTGACAGTGCATATATAGGAGAAACATACAGGGGATTAATCACAAGATTAAAAGAACACAAAGCCGATGTCAAATACCAGCGCAACACCAATGCACTCGTGAACCACATAGACGAAGAAGGACATCTACCTAAATGGGATCAAGCGAGTATTCTGCATAATAATCTCAGCAAAAGACAAAGGAAAATCGTAGAAGCTCTGTACATAGCCACCAACAAATGTACGAACAATAGAGTAGGTGATATCAAATTATCGGAGACAACAGCACGGCACGCAGCAAAAGAGTGAAAGAAAACGAGACGAATGATCACCAGAGGCATCCCACAGAGTGTCAGTACGACTAACGCACAACAGTTTGAGCCTCCTTGAACTCAGACCTATCCTAGTTCATTACCCACACATTTTCTGTATTTGTTGCCAGTACTTTCTGTAGTGTAACATTCTTCCTGAAGAAGCACCATAGTGCGAAACTAGTTAAAGAATAAACTCTCGTTCCAATTGTGTGTTTTCCCCTCTGCCTCTCTCATATATATATATATATATATATATATATATATATATATATATATATATATATATATATATGTTTTGGTTAAAATCAACCGCGCTAATAGATTTAACAATTTTAAGTTGTATTTTCTTGAGTTTAAGGAAGGACTTCCTATCAACTTCATTCAACTTTTGGACGAAATCATCCATGGTGAACGGAAAAGAAAAAGCGCTGGAGAATGCCGATAAATACTATTAAAGTGGTGGAGGTTTTACTGCAAACCAAACCTCACTAGATCCTTGGTTATGAGGAATAACACTGTTCCTAAGACCCCATTCGAGGCCTGTACTAATGTTATTTATGAGTTTACCTGTCAGGAGAGCCGCTATGACGGCTCCAACACTTACATTGGTAGAACCTTCACCACTTAAAAAGACGCCTCCAATACCACCGTAACCAAGGATCCATCTTTCAGTATTACATTGATTATCATGACAAAAAGCCGCCCTTTCAGAAA
>NC_134778.1:90561984-90564484 GCF_046742065.1 Oratosquilla oratoria
GCAAATGTAAACGAAAGAAATGATTACCAAAAATATATATGTACATACACAGAGGAGTGCGGGAATGAAATAAGGTGAGGCGTTGGTCCCGCTTTGGGGCCCCATGGAGTGACGTAGGGGAAAAACTGACGATTGGGCTAGACCACATGAAGATTGGTGGAGGCATCTTAAGGTCACCAATCTCCATGTGGTCTAGCATAATGGTTAGTTCTTCCCCTACGTCACTCCAGGGGGCTCCAAAATGGGATCGGCGTCTCACATAATTTCCATCTCGCGTCCCTGTGTATACATATATATATGTTTTTGTAATCCTTTCTTTCCTTGTACTTTTACACTGAGGATGTAATATGCGAGTGCTCTGCTTCGTTTAGTTTCTCTTTCCCAGTGGTCATTCTTACATAATTGAACACAAGTTGCCAGTGTTTCTTATTAGCATATATACATATACACAGTACATATATAGATATATACATATATGCATATATACATATATATATACATATATATATATATATATACATATATATATATGTACATACATATAATGTATATATATATATATATATATATATGCATATGTTTATATATATTTATATATATATGTATATATGTACATACATACATATATATATATATACTGTATATATATATGTATATATATATATATATATGCATATGTATATATACATATATATATACATATATATATATGTATATATATATGTATATATACATATATGTATATACAAGATATATATACATATATGCTACAACTTGTATGTCTGTATATTTACATCTCTTTCTACTTTTACTTAATGATTCTTTGTTCTCTTCACTCTAGCTCCCACTTTTCTCCCTTTTCTAGGCTTCCGTCCACTTTTTCTCCAGCTGCCCCTTTCCTTCTTCATCCCACTTTACCTTCCTTTTCCCACCAAAAATTCTTCTCCGGTCTGAGAAATATAATTTTTCTTGTTTTCCATGAAATACGAGCTTCCTTTGTTAAAGTCAAGGGCGGAAGAAAGGCACGAGGGAGGTGGGGGTGTAGGAGGAGAAAGAGGAAGAGGAGGAGAAAAGGAAGTGGAGGAGAAGAAAGAGAAGAGGAGAAGGGGAAGGAAAAGAAGGAGGAGAAATAGGAGGAGTAGGAAGAGGAGGAGGAGGAAGACGAAGAGAAAGGGTGGTGGAAGAGGAGGAGTACATGGAAGAGGAGAACCAGAAGGAGGAGGAGGAATGAGGAGAGGAAGTGGAGGAGGAAAAGAGAGTATCTATGAATGAAAGGCGGACAGGGAGGGCAATCTTGGAGACTGATATGCATAGGTTGACCTAAAATAGTGTTTATGAAGTGACAAATATAAAATACTAGGAATAGAAACAGGCAGTAACTACTAAAGTGCCGGAGTGAATGAAAGAAATTAAAGTAAATGATAAATGGAAGAGGAATGTTAGAGAATTGCGAAAGTGGAGTGGGAAAGAACTGAAATAATAGTAGATGTAAATAACGCGGTGAGGGCAGGGGAGGAATAGATCAATATATGGAGGAGACCAAGAGAAGGAGAAAGGGAAAAGGAGTGGAAAAGGTGAGCTGAGATAGAAATAGAGGGAGAGAAATCGTACACCAGGGTTGGTAGTCAAGTCCACAACTGAGGTCTCGTCCACGCCCCTAGAGGCCAAGATCGAGTTCGAATCCTCACAGTTCGGTGTCAGACTCTACACCTTAGGTTCAAGTCCAGATCTGACATTTCTACTTCCCCGTACAACCACTCAATCAAATTACTCAGACATTCAGTCAACCGATCAATCATTCAAAGGGTCATTAATGTAAAGATAAAAATTTAACCCTATTAGAGTATTGAGCTTGATGACTTGCAAAATTTGCATCTTGACGTGAACTTCTCTCCCTCGTTCTTCGTGGTCATGGTATGCCAACTGGATCATTCCTCAAGTTGCACACACTACAAGGTTGACGTTCGGAGCCACAAGCCCGCATGTAAATTCGTGCACCTAAAATATATCACCTCACATGAAGCTATATAGCTCAGCACTTTGTACTATGCATACACTCTACGTAATGTATATGCAATGTTGCAAGAAATATTTCTTGTATAAGTAAAAATATCGTTGCATCCCTGTGCTGTGGTAATAATTACATATTTATATACTATCCGTGCTTTAGAGACTTTAGCTGAACCCCGTGAACCAGTCACTCAGTGTTCTTTTATGTCGGAAGCAAATCTCCACTCAAATAGAAATGCTGAGGTATTTTTCAACTTTTGTCATCCCTCGTTTCTGATGTTCTTCAATCTCTCCTGTACTACTCCTAGGATACTACCTCTTCTGTTCTCGCGTTCCTGATGTGGATGGAGAAGACCACCGCTATTGTATTCCCTTGCGTGTCGTAAAAGGCGATTAAGTTGGGCGGAGTGAGAGGACTGGGGATAATTATTTCTTACTTGCAAAGACTCTTTATGCTCGGCCAACCCCTAGGGGGAAAAGGATATTGCCA
>NC_134778.1:90571984-90574484 GCF_046742065.1 Oratosquilla oratoria
CCACAGCTTCTCTTTCTAATCATAAATTTCCATGCAATTTCTTCCTTTTTTAATATCTCTCTCCTTCCTGCTCTCCTCCTTACTCTTCTTCAACTATCACTTTCTTTAAACTTTGCATTTTATTCTTTTTAGTTTGACTTCCTCGGTCTTACTGTTCAATTTGTCCCTCTCATCATCTTTCTCATTACACTCCCTTGATTCTTTCTGCCATGTTTACGAGTATACCCCACTTTCCTCTCCCTTTCTCACATTTTGTGTCCTTCCCTCACCTCTGAATCCTTCTCTTTTTCGATGGCCTTAACTTCCATTAGGACATAAGAAGATAAGAATGAAGGAGTCTGCAAGAGACTATAAGACCTACACTAGGTAGTCCTATGTCCATTACCATCTATCATCCTCACTATGCAATATCTTCTCATTTAGATGTCTTCCTGTTCCTATTTTCTCTTTCAGTGTTCTCGCCTCTCGCTCATTGATCTTGCATCGTTGTCTTAGTCGTTATTATTTGTTTCAGTGATGATAAGTGCTGCCTCGAGTTTCGCTGAATGGAAGCATGCGGCTCCCCAGTGTCTGTCACTGGCCTTTGGTTCATCCCATAAATCTCTCTGTGACGAAAAATCGGACTTGTCTGCTTTTTATTAATATGGAACTATTTTTGTGCCATCATCTTTGAGTATTAGGAGGGGAGCAATCGCCGATTGCCAGCTCTCCTTGTGTACGGTCAAGTTGATAAAGATCTCGGACCTATTCCGGATGTCGAAAGCCATCAGTCCTTCTGTTTCTGTTGTCCTTTGGAAGAAATGCAGTAGGGAGAAGGTTCTCTTTTACGTCCATCTCGCACGATCATGACATGAAGGTAACTGTTATTGGTCCCTGGTTTGTTGGATTTTTTTTTTTTTTTTTTTTTGAGGCTTACGAGGCTGTCACCCGACCGATTGTGCAAACTCACGGTTTCATTTTTCATACAGAAATATATACTAACACCTTCGAAGCGTATCGACAGTTGTTAAAATTAGGTTTAAAAGGTGGATTACATGGATGATGATACGGTCTTTGCTCACTCATTAGTGTGATACCTAGCCTTCAGAAGGGTTGGTAGTACTGGTCGCAAAAGATTGGAAGTCCTGGGATTTTGCCCTCGTTAGAACAAATTGAAGCAATTGAGAAAACGGCTGATTACTTTACTGTCTCTTAACCCTCGTTTACATGGGGCAAGTTGAAAGGCAAATTAAGTGTGTAAGTTACTTGACCTAGAGAGGAAAGCAAGTACATATTCACACAGGCCACTTGTCTCTGACTTGGCCTATGTGAGCAGGTATTTTCTCGCTCGCCTCTCCAGTTCAAGTATTTTGCACACTTGACTTGCCTCTCAACTTGTCCCGTGTAAACGAGGCATTACAATTTTCTTATCTGTTTTCTAATGTGGAACGGAGAGGTTATTTTATACCGGGACTCTCTTTCCTGTGTTCGTCTGCAATCCGGACCGAAGGTCCTCCCGCTGACAAACGGCAACCCCACATTTCACTAAAACCTCAGAGTCGAGAAAGCCTTAAGCCTCGTTTATACGGGACAAGTTGAAAGGTAGGTCAAGTGTAAAGTTATGCTACAAATTACTTGCTGTGTATAAATATCTGCTTGACAAAAAAATTGGGCAGGTTGCCCAATTTCCTTTATCAAGCAGATGTTTACATAAGACAAGTAACTTGTATCTAGTAACTTACACACGTGACTTGCCTCTCAATTTGTCCCGTGAAAATGAAGCTTTATGTTCAGAGGAAATATGGTCTGACTTTGTTACGACAATTGGTCTTGAATTCTAAAATGTTGTTCAGGAATACGTGAACAGGTAATAAGGCAACACCAAGTAAATGAGACTTTCAAGACAGAACTAGAGCCCAATGGATACCATGTCGAATTCATGAGTAGATCGCGAGTTCGATTTACGCGACCCGCTGCATGTTTCTTGTGATGGTTCCCGAGAGCCCTGACCAGGCGGGGAGGCAATCCATAAAAAAAAAAAAAAAAAAAAAAAACCCAGCGGCTTGCGTAATTGACAGGGTTTATTCTACAGGGGTTTCTCACATTCCATTACGTTGTAGTGGGATGGTGAGTTACCCTTATCGATAATGTGCTAAATGGAAGCGTTAATTTATATAGCGACCAACGTCTTGGGGTTCCAGAAAAGGGAGTCAAATTCAGCGTACCACTCCCACAAAGTGAGAAATTTACTAGTGGAGCGCCAAGCCACGTTTTTTTTTTTTTTTTTTTTGCCGATGTCTGGGTCGCCTCCCCGCCTGGTCAGAGCTGTCGGGAAATAACGCAGTAATCACGCAGTGGGTCCTGGGAATCAAACCCACGACCACCTGCTCATGAATTCGACACTGTATCCACTGGGCTTCTGAATTAGTTTTAGGGGGAGGGGAGATTTAACTAAAAATGGTATTCTGTCCTGTTTGTTAGAAGTCTTTCAAATAAACTCAAGAAAATGTGAAGGTCTTGC
>NC_134778.1:90579484-90589484 GCF_046742065.1 Oratosquilla oratoria
CATATACAACCATTCTCCATTCACCCCTGTCTTCTGTCCTCTCCCGTCCTTCCTCAACAGACATTCCCCTCCTCCCCAAAGCCCCCTTCACCCCATCCATCCACCTCATCCTAGGACGTCCCCTCATGTTCACTCCATCCACATCTGCCTTCCATACCTCTTTTACTAGTCTTTCTTCACTCATTCTTTCCATGTGTCCAAACCATCCTAATACTCTTTCATCAACCCTATCTCCCAACTCCCTTTCCACCCCTGTTCTCCTCCTCACCTCCTCATTTCTCACTCTATCTAGCCTAGTAACCCCCATCATACTTCTCAGACACCTCATCTCAAACACATTCAAACTCCTTCTCTCTTCTTCTCTTATGTTCCATGTTTCTGCCCCATACAGTGCTATTGGCACAATCACTCCTTCATATAGTCTCCTCTTAGCATCCATTCCTAAATGTCTATTCCTCATTACACTCTTCAATCCACCAAGGCATTTACTTGCTTCTCTCAATCTACATTCTACCTCCACCTTCATTTCACCTTTTCCTGCCACATTTGCACCCAAGTATCTAAAACTATCCATTTCCTCCAGTCGCTCTCCCTTTATGCTCACTTCCAGTCTACTGCCACTTTCACCTCTTGTACATCTCATCACCTTACTTTTACCCACGTTTATCTTTAGCTTTCTTCTATCACATACTCTCCCAAACTCTGTCACCAACTTCCTCAGTCCCTCCTCCGATCCTGCCACAAGCGCAGTGTCGTCCTTAAACAAGAGCTGGCTCACGTCCCACTTTTCTCCATTTTCTTTAACCATCTCCAATCCCTGACCCACCACCCTTGCATTTACCACTCGCACTACCCCATCTATGTATAAGTTGAACAGCCAGGGCGACATAACGCATCCTTGACGAAGTCCCACCTTTACCTCGAACCACTCACTCTCTCCATTTCCAATCCTGACACAAGCTCTACTACTCTCATAAAAACTCTTGACAGCTCCTAGAAGCTTTCCTCCTATCCCGTATATCTGCATAACCTCCCACAGTGTCTCTCTGTCTACCCTGTCGTAAGCCTTTTCCGGATCCATAAAGGCCCAAAAAACATCCTTCCCCATTCCTATAGCTTTCTCACATATCTGTCTTACCACAAAGATCTGATCTACACAACCTCTACCCGTCCTAAATCCACACTGTTCCTCACCAATTACTCCCTCTGTTCCTCTCCTAATCCTCTCAATCAAGATCCTCCCATAAGCCTTCCCAACTACACTTAACAAACTAATCCCTCTGAAACTACTGCATTCACACTTGTCCCCTTTTCCCTTGTAAAGTGGAACTATAAAGGCACTCCTCCAGTCTTCCGGCACTCTACCCTCTCTCCAGCAAACATTAAATAACCTCACCAGCCAGTCCACCATCACCGTACCTCCTTTTTTTTTAGACATTCTGCATGGCATCCATCCAGACCAGGTGCCTTACCTGCTTTCATCATCCCAACAACTGTCTTCACTTCATCCTTCCTTATTTCTCCTCCATTTTCCTCACTCATCACAGTAATTTTCTTAGCATTTCCCACTGCAGCTATCTTTCCCTCCCTATCCTCCTTCACATTTAGCAACTCCCTAAAATATTCTGCCCATCTTCCCCTTACTGCCTTCTCTTCCATTATCATCTCTCCATCTGCACCTTTTACCTTTTCTTCTCTACTTGATTCGCCTCCTCTTCCTCTCTTAATTTCTTTCCAAAACATCTTTTTATTACTTTCAAAA
The DNA here is from genome assembly GCF_046742065.1 of Oratosquilla oratoria. Taxonomy (NCBI): domain Eukaryota; kingdom Metazoa; phylum Arthropoda; class Malacostraca; order Stomatopoda; family Squillidae; genus Oratosquilla; species Oratosquilla oratoria. Next base: position 90,581,247 of record NC_134778.1, read on the forward strand.
TTTGCTGTCATACTCTTACCCCATTTCACATCTGCTCTCCTCTTTGCCTCCTTTACTTCGGTTTAATTTCTTCTTGGCGCTCCGTGGGATGCCCCGAATTGCTCCAGGGTTCCATTGATATTTATTTGAATATTTAATGCTGGTTGCTAATTCCTTATTAATACGACTTCCAAGCATTTCCATTTTCTCTTATTGGTGTTCTTTGCTAATAACAAAGTATTATTGTTTAAAACCTCCCGCGATATGTTCATCTTATGTACTTTTGAGATGTGAGATTTTATTGAACCATTTTGCATATGAAATGTGAGCATTTAAGACAAAGTTTGAATTTCTCTTTAATTTCTCTGTCAATATCATTCATCGAGAACCCATTATTTGTTAACATTTGCTTGATTCTATTCAGTTCTTGGTGGAGAAGGTACCAGTTAGAACATATTTTAAAAGCTCTCGAAATCGTTGAATAATATATATATATATATATATGTATATATATATATATGTATATATATATATATGTATATATATATAATATATATATATAATATCACACACACACACACGCACACACACACACACACACACACACACACACACACACACACACACACACACACACACACACACACACACACACACACACACACACACACACATATATATAAAGATATATATATATATATATATATATTATATATATATAAATATATATATATATTTATATATATATGTATGCAGAAGCCGCGCGCAAACAGCGGCCTACGGCCGCAGCTTTCCGCGCTCTAATTCCTCGTTTTCCCCTTCGGCCTCGGCCTCGGCGCGGAACCCCAAGACGGGATCCCCAGTACGAAGAAGAACGTGAAGAAGAACGCGAAGAAGAACGCGAGGAAGAAGAACGCGAAGAAGAACGCGAAGAAGAACGCGAAGAAGAAGAAGAACGCGAAGAAGAAGAAGAACGCGAAGAAGAAGAAGAACGCGAAGAAGAAGAAGAACGCGAAGAAGAACGCGAAGAAGAACGCGAAGAAGAATGCGAAGAAGAACGCGAAGAAGAACTCGAAGAAAAACGCGAAGAAGAACGCGAGGAAGAAGAAGAAGAAGAAGAAGAAGAAGAAGAAGAAGAAGAAGAAGAAGAAGAACGCGAAGAAGAAGAAGAAGAAGAAGAAAAAAGAACGCGAAGAAGAAGAAGAACGCGAAGAACGTGAAGAAGAAGAAGAAGAAGAAGAAGAAGAAGAAGAAGAAGAAGAAGAAGAAGAAGAACGCGAAGAAGAAGAAGAAGAAGAAGAAGAAGAAGAAGAAGAAGAAGAAGAAGAAGAAGAAGAAGAAGAAGAAGAAGAAGAAGAGCGTGAAGAAGAAGAAGAAGAAGAAGAAGAAGAAGAAGAAGAAGAAGAAGAAGAAGAAGAAGAAGAAGAAGAAGAAGAAGAAGAATACCACCTGACTCTGACTTACCCAAGCGCTTTTTCAAGAATATTTTTAGGACAAAGTGTCACCGTAATACCACCTGTCCCCGACTTCCACAGCGTTTTTTAGAAGAATATTTTTATTTAGACTTATATATATATATATATATATATATATATATATATATATATATACATATATATATGTATATATATATATACATATATATATATATGTATATATATATATGTATGTATATATATGTATATACATATATATATATACATAAAGAGAGAGAAAAACATCATGAATATATTCCACGAAGAAAATCGACGCACGTGGGTGGGAAAAGTCATCTTTGAAGAAGGAACTCATCAAGAGGCAAGGAGAAATGTGGAGGGAAGAGGGGAAGGGAGAAGTAGGTAAGGGAAGGACGCGTGGAACAAGAAAGTGGGGGTTTGCGTTATGGGAAGGTGAGGAGAAGTGAAGAATTGTGTGAAAATGGTGTTTTGTTAGGAAAGCAACTAGGTTAGAGACGGCAACAGTGTACCTGGTAGGGATATTTTGATTCATGTAAGGAGATGTAGAATTAATTGGCTCTTAGGTGTTTCGCAGCTGCCGAGCAATTTCATTCATTCGAAGGAAATATCCTCCGAAGTGAAGAGATTAACCCTTGGCAATTTTACCTTTTTCCTGTATTTTGAAAAATATAATTCTTTTCTAGTTGTCGCCGGCGGAGTTTATTCTCCTCGGGACTCTTCCATCTCACACCTTGTAGTAATTTACTTGCTCAAGATGATTGATGTAATTAAAACTATTCTCCTACTCTTCAGATGGAGAAGGACTGTGGAGAGGGGATCTAGAAGTGATTTTTTTTTGTTTTTTTGTGGAAATGAGAGGACTTGTATGGGAACGGAATATGAAGAAGAAAAGAACTTGGTAAGAATAAAGACCCGAAGAAGGAAAGATGAAAATGATCGACGACGATGGCAGCAGTGGAAGTTGGAGTTTGATAAGAGATTTCAAAGAGATTAGAAGTGTTATTAAGTGTGGGGGTCAATGGAACTGGTAAAGATTTTTTTTTTTTCCAAGAAAAAGGGGAAGGATGGAATGGGGATAGAATACGGTAGGAGCAACTTGGGAAAAAACAACAACAACTAAATAATGTTTAAGAGTTGTAGGAAGAAAAATTTCTCAGGTTGTAATTATAATTAGTGTATATCCCAGCTATGATCTCCGCTGAAGATTTAGCAAAAAGAAAAACAAAAAAGCTGTTGGGAGACCAGTTCTGTGGCTACTAGTGCTGAAATATAGGATAAGATCACAGAAGAATATACGAAAGAGTTGAGTAAAACATAAGAAATTAAATTGGTAAGAAATGCAAATATTCTACAAAATACCAAGAGGTGGGGCATGCATCAGAGGCAGGCCATACAACTTGGAAAGATCAGACAGAGGAGACTGCAGGGTCAACGTTGTACAGACTGGAAGAACTGTGTGAATAATGAATGCCGCTGAGTAAGGCTTTTAATTAGTAGACTTCATACGTCTGAGGGTGATAGTATATAAAGCTGGAACAAGTATCCGCTTGAAGTTGCAAGTCTTCAAACAGCATCATGTACTTGATCAGTATAAAATGCTTCATGTCAGAGGCGGTTTGACATCCAAAGTCACCCTGAAGCTTGCTGTCCGAGAAGAAGTAGTGTGGTAGTGTGGAAACATATGTGGATCGTATCAGTGATACCTTCGTGGAAACCTATTCGAGGACTGATATTGTGGGTGGCTCGCTGAGGAATGATCCTGCCGATGTGATGTGAAGTGCCATACAATAGTCCATAGAAGGCGCATCGCGTTGGACGCGTTTCGATAGGTCTTTTGTTCATCCAGTTCAGTGGCACCTTTGAGCCATAGAGGCCATTAAGGCTGCGGGTGGAGCCTTTTGCTGTGTGATTAGTTCAGCTTATTGGGTGCCGGAGATCAGACCTATCTCCGTGTGGTGAGCTAAAGCAAAATAGCGTATTCCTAGTTAGGGAGAGAGGACTTGAAACGTACTCATCATTGGTCCACCTTTTTTACAAAGGATTACAAAGGCGGAGCATGCCAACAGGAGACCATTTGGTCCATATCTAGGTCGGATGCGAAAAATCATAATAATGATAAATAGATTGATAGATAAAAACTATAATAATGTAAATAATAAATAAAATACATAAATAAATGCGAAGTTATAGTTAGATAATAAAAAAACAGGTAAATAGTATATAATAATAAATTGGCACATAACTAATGATAAATGAGAATCAAGCAAATAATGATAAACAAATGATAACAAAACAAATAAACAAATAATATAAAATAAATGATAGTCATTACAGCATCTTGCTTAGGTGTTTATCTAAATGATTCTTAAATCTTTGAACTGAACTGGATTGCACTGCCTCTGCAGGAAGTTTATTCCATTCATTAACTACACGGTTGGTGAGGTTGTTTCTACCCACTTCCAAATTAAATCTATTTCTGGACAGTTTGAGACCATTGTTTCTTGTCTGATTCTCATTCAATGTGAAAATTTTGTCACTTTTGATGTTGTCAATTCCCTTTAGAATCTTAAAGACCTGTATCAAGTCACCTCTGAGTCTACGCTTTTTTAGGGAAAACAGATTCATGTGTTTTAGTCGATTTTCGTATGATTTATTTTTGATATTTGGAATCAGTTTTGTGGCTCGCCGTTGTACTTTTTCCAATCTGTCAATGTCTTTAATGAGATTCGGTGACCATACGGAAACAGCATATTCCAAATGTGGACGAACTAACGATATTAGTCTTAGAATCTTATTTGCTTTCTGAGAGGCTGAAATACACTGCTTAGATGATTTGAGATCGTTACTGATAATTACGCCGAAATCCTTTTCACTATCCACTTTTGTTAACGAATTTCTAAATAACTTGTAATCGTGCTTATTGTTATTTTTACCTATGTGCATTACCTTCCATTTACTTGTGTTAAATTTCATTAGCCATTTTTCAGACCATTGCTGTAATATCTTGAATATCTAATTGGTTTAAGTGACCATTTGCCATTCCGCACAGTTTTGTATCATCACCAAATTTGGAAACAGTAGATTTTAGTCCATGGTCTATATCATTTATATATACTATGAATAGAAGTGGCCCAAGAACGGAACCTTGAGGAGCTCCACTTGTAACATTTTTCCTTCCAGAAGTTTTTCCATTTAAAACAACTCTCTGTTTTCGATCATTCAACCAATTACTAGTCCAACTTATATGCTACCACTTATCCCGTGTGAAGCTAATGTAGTAAGTAGTCTTTCGTGGGGGACGGTATCAAAAGCTTTTGCACATTTTAGATATATTAGATCTATATTGTTTCTTTTGTTATAATTCGATATAACTGTGTTGTAGAATTCGAGTAAGTTAGTCACACAAGAACGTTTACGTCTGAAACCATGCTGCCTATCATTTATCAAACAGTTACTTTCTAAATGATGTTCGATAGCATCTCTGATGATAGTTTCCATTATTTTTCCTACGATTGAAGTCAAACTTATAGGCCTGTAGTTATTTGGTTTCTTTTTGTCAATTTTTTTGAATATGGGAGTAACGTTAGCTAGCTTCCATTCTCTTGGGACATCTCCGGATATGATGGATTTCTTGAAAGTAATTTCTCATGGAACAACAATTTATTTTTTCATTTCCTTTAAGATTCTTGGATGCCAACCGTCAGGCCCTGGTGTTTTATTGACTTTGAGTTTCTCTATACACCTTTTAATTTTTTCTTTTGTTATATTTACCGTAGTAAGTTTACCCTAGACTTTTCACAGGTTTCAGTTTGGAGTTCACTTTGAAGTGTTTCGTTTACGAATACTGAGCCAAAATAATTGTTTAAAATATCACATATTCCTTCGTTTGAATATTCAAGTTGACCCTCAGCAGATAATAGTGGACCCATCTGTTTCCTAACAACCTTTTTATCTCTAATGTAACTATGGAATTCTTTGGGATTCTCTTTGGATTTATCAGAGATATTCATTTCGTATTGTTGTCTTCGTTTTTTATTGTATTCTTTAAATCTCTCTGTATTAATACATAACTTTGATAGTCATTAAGCGAACGCGAGCGCTTTTATTTCTTATAAGCCTGTCTCTTTTTAGCAATACATTTTTCAATTTCTTTGTCAAGCCATTTTGGGCGAGCCTGATTTGGGGTACTACATAATAGAGCAGTCTGATACATTTGCGAGAGAATTGGAAAAATCCATGATCTACAGTTTTGCCCGTAATGTCGAGATATCAGACAAGGCAGTACAGCACCAGACCATTACAGGGCCATTACCATGCTTTTAAAAGAAATGAATTTAGCAACAATGTAGTGAGCTCTGAAGTAATTGGTTATTCTAAGAGAAGATTAGACAACTTTATGGATAGGGATGAAAGGTGGTAAGAGACATGGAACTGCCTAGTGTAGGCCTTATAGTCTCTTGCAGTCTCCTCTATTTTCATGCTCATATATAGCAAGGAAGTTAACGTTCTCTCTGCTGGTCACCTTTTCATTCATGTATACCTCATTTTTAGTTACTTTTCTTTCTTTCGTAAGAAGCTTCATCAGCCTCATTTGAATCCCGTTTCCATTTTTTAAAACCCTAACAAACTCACCCCTTCTTAAGTTATCATCTGTATCTGTGTCTTCCTCTATTGTCTGAATGAGCTGCCGAGTCGTTAATCCACACAAAACGTATAATCCTTTTGGTAGAAAAGATGACTGCAAAAGTGACAGTTAATTTGGGATGATGTCGGTAGGATTCACAGCCAGTTCATACATGGCTGGTTAGTTCACTAACATTTTCAATGTTATGGCTACCCATGAGCTTCGTTGACACGGGACTAATTTAGCCGCTAGTGCTAAAAGCGACTTTTAAACTACCCCTCTACTTGCCCAATGTCAACGGAAAATTAGTAAACTTGCCTCTAAACTATCCTCGTGTCAACACTTACTTGCCGGGTAAGTTGATTTGCAGCTAGCACTAGCGGCTATTAAACTAGCCCCGTGTCAACAAGGTTTCAGGCTGAGCAAATTGTGATGATATTGTTAGCAGAACATCAGTGTGATCGTAAGTACTCCTCTTTGTAAATTACACACTCCGTTGCCCTACCACTACATCAATATTTGTTCAAAATTATTAGGTGACGCGGGATGGGGTTGGAGGTAATTTCAACAGGTGTAGTTTCCTGAGATCCGGAAGAACCGATGACAATTCAATATCCTTGAGAATGACGTATATAATAGATAGGTTTAGGTGACAAGTAATGTTAAAGGTTTTAGCAACAGGGGCACCGGGATTTTACGATGCAAGAGAGTAAGCCAACTTGGACGATTTGAACAAAGGAATATCACAATCGATTGCAACAAAGACTTACTTCTCATGCTTACATTGAGTTTCACCATCCTACTCCCATGCAGTGTGAAGTAAGAAACCCCTGATAGGACAAGTCTCGTCAGTTGCGGCAAGCAGTTTTTTTTTTTTTTTTTATAGGCCGATGTTTAGGTCGCCTCCTCTTTTGGCCAGGGCTATCGGGAACCAACGCAAGAAACACGCAGCCTACCCCGGGAATCGAACTCACGAGCTCATGGGTTCGACACGGTAACTCTGCGATCGAGAACTTATTTCATTATGAGTCTGAATTTAAGCGAACAATTTCATCTGCTGCCATTCAGAACATGTGGTATAGATTTCGTTATCAATATTACGGGGTTAATGATCCAGTCTCTTAACCTCTTCAACATAGTGACGTCGTCTACATATTTCATTCTGGTCAAGGCCAGGCAATCTTATGCACCCAAAGAGGGTCTACTTCCTCTTGAGGGAGTCTCGATAAATCAAGACCAGTTTCACACTAAAGACCGCTCCCTCAGATGCGTCAGGTCGTCTGTTTCTTTGCCAGAATACGTTCTAGAAAATATATTATTATGTTGAAGGAGTCAACAAGGGGATTTGTATAACTTCTTCAGCTTTCATGCGAGTGAAAAGTAATCGACTTTCAATCATTTCTATGTAGTGGTGGTGCTACATCTTAGAAGAATAAAGTAGACTCAAGAAAAAATTCAATCGGTGTAATTTCTTATGCTGATATACAAAACTCAATTACTTTTGGCGGTTACATGAAGGCTATTCTATTTCCTGACACTCCTCGCTTTCCCATACAAAGGTACAAAGGTGATATCTACACAAACGGAAGTTACAGTATATGTTTCTTTTTTCCATAATATTAAAGGTTACCCCGTCTGTGGTATTAGGTGAATATTATTATGGGGGTAAAAACTGCTTAATAGCATGCAGCTGATAATTTAGAGTCTATATGGGGCGCCCCTACCGACAAGACACACATTTTGTCTGTGATAGAGGTATTCTCTATTCATAGAGAAATGATACTTTATTATACTGCTATTATCCCTTCGTTATGCTGCCCCCCCCCTGTTAATACTGTTCTGTACCACTTCTCTGAATATTCATTTCCTTTTTTTGCCGAACCCTGTGGTAAGGGAGAAGAATACTGCCACCATGTGTTCCCACTTGAGTAGTAAGAGGCGACAAAAAACGGGACGAGTATAGGACTAGGCATCCTATTCTCTGTAGCCCCAAAAGAGACATTCCTAAAAAAGTAAAGGCATAAGAGGGTCTGGGTGGAGTTTTCCAAACAGAACCCTATATATATATATATTTTTTTTTAATATGCGTGGAATAGGTACAGATGAGAATAAAAGGGAAGAGATAGGCAGTATGTTTGTGAGAAGATGGATGTGTTGACATTGAGTGACACTAAGTTG